>NC_091184.1:27999805-28054805 GCF_040958095.1 Procambarus clarkii | reverse complement strand
TGAAACAACAACATTCCCCCCTATATTGTATTTACCTAACACGACGGAGAAGTGTGGTTAAGCTCTGCACACCCCGCCTGCTCTAGCCTCAAGTTCAAGTATGTTTATTGAGACAAGAGTCTTACGGGCTATTCATGCCCGTGCCACCTCTTGGGTGGCTTAATCTTTATCAATCAATCGAGACAAGAGAGAAATAAACCTCAAAGGGATAGAGTAGCTTAGGCTATTTCTACCCACCTCTCCCCGACTCTAGCCTCCTTGTACCTGGTGGGTTATATTTTAACTTTTACTGACCCACGAGTGCTTTGTCGCAGCTGTTCTTCAAACTGTGGGTGGAGGTGGCAACCCACGACTTGCTGTTCCCAGCGTTGCCCGTATTGACTGACCCCACCCGGACCTGAGGTAAGTTCGCCTCGTTTAGCCAGATTCACTTTTAACGAGATTCATCATTGGTTCGTTGACCAGACCACACGCTAGAAGGTGAAGGAACGACGACGTTTCGGTCCGTTCTGGGCCATTCTCAAGTCGATTGTCTATAGTCGTCCTGTCACCAGTCGGACTGTGTTCGCCTCGGGAGACGATGAAAATAGCATATCTACTATTCTACTATATCTACTATGTTCTACCGTCACAGTGACACTGTAACCGTCCAGGGAGACGGGTCCTCCCCTCTGGACGCGGCGGCCACTTTGGTTTTCATTCCAAACGGAGAGACTTTGTAATATAGTGATGCAAGATAACGGTGATCTAAGTAATGACTCCGTGATTTCATAAGTTATCGTTAAGATAACAGGATTAATAAAATTCAATTATCCTTTTAAAACATAAATACCATTACAAATTAATATGTAAAACACTCAAACGATGCCAACAAGTCAAACAAGCCAAACTACAACACAAATGTCAAAAAGGTGTTGTTCACCTGTTCAGCTCAGTCAGAACTGTAATGACTTGAACAAGTTGTTACGAAATAGTTCCACAAATCGCTTCTCGAAACACAACAAACCAACATGCAAAGTTGAAGCACACGAATGAGACGAACAGGAGCACTGAAAAACACCACACACACACACACACACACACACACACACACACACACACACACACACACACACACACACACAGTTTCTTTCACCCTAAGTGCCCCTGTTACCTAGCAGTAAATAGGTACCTGGGAGTTGGTCAGCTGTCACGGGCTGCTTCCTGGTGTGTGTGTGTGTGGTGTGAAAAAAAAAGTAGTTAGTAAACAGTTGATTGACAGTTGAGAGGCGGGCCGAAAGAGCAAAGCTCAACCCCCGCAAAAACGCAACTAGTAAACACACACACACACACACACACACACACACACACACGGGAAACGCGAGATCTGACGCAGGAAGGCCTGGTGAAACGTACACTCAAGCCACCCAGAGGGGGTTGTGGGGTTGGGAGTGGGGGGGGGGGGCGGCACAACTACAATACACCCACAACCCCAATCTTTCACCAGGCTATCCTACCCCCCCTTCCTCCCTCTCACCACTCCATCCACTCTACCTCTTCTCTCATCAGCTCGCTCACACACACACACACACACACACACGCACCTCGTAGACTGCGAGCAATCCAAGCACACACAAGATAACAATGTTCCAATCAAACACAATTTATTTGGATTGGGAGGGAGGGGAGAGGGGGGAGGGAGAGGATGGGAAGGGGGGAGTGTAGTGCCTTAAAGATGGCTTATGAAGTACCAACCTATTTGTGGTATTTTGTTGCCACAAATGTGGTAATCGTGGTATAATGTTAAAGATACCATTTATATGATGGTTGTTTTGGTATCGTGATAATGGGGCCATGTGTATGAGATATTATGTGTAGGATGATGGAAATGGTTCCATAAATACGACTTGTTTAATTAGCTCAATGGTTGAGGTTAGTGCATTTATTATGCACCGCCATACCCTTCCTGTGAGTGGTAGCAGACCCAGATCCTGTGGGGTATAGTGGATTCTATACCCTTCCTGTGAGCGCCAGTAGACCCATACCAATCCTGCGAGTGATAAAGGAACCCATATCTCTCCTGTGAGTAATTGTGCAATGCACATTTCTCTTCTGTGGTAGCAGATCCCAGCCCACTCAGTAATGGGAACTTAATGGAGTTTTGGTGTTGTATATTTAGCTCAGGTGGGGGTCTTGGGCTGGGCCCCCTCTGTCACGGGCTTCAGAATAGGAAGCGTTCAGCAATGTTATCATTTTGCCCAGGTGAGTAAATTGGGCAGCGTCACTCTTCCTTGAGAGAGCATACCGCCTCATAGGGCGCTTACAACCCGCCACAATAGGAATACAACTCGCTGTTGTTCGTCCTGTCACTCCGTATTCAGCAGCAGCTGGGACCGGCTTAACTGTCTCAAGTGGAAAGATTGCCAAACAAGTGCGTTTGCATTTAACATCTGTCAAGCTTGAGCTCTCTCGCTGGGACATGTGGCCCGTTCTCCCGATTTCCCACTGCAATGAAAATACATTTTTTTTGTTTTTTGCCTAGTCAGAAAAGTTGCAAACCAAGCAACACACCTAACCTATGTTGGAGGGGTAGAAATAGCCTAAGCTACTCTATCCCTTTGAGATGTATTTTTTTCACACACAGAGATCACACTAACGTGATGCATCAAATGAACAAATCCACAAGGGCCGTGACGAGGATTCGAATCTGCGTCCGGGAGTCGATTAAGGCAGTGTCTGGGATGCTCCCGGACGCAGGTTCGAATCCTCGTCACGGCCCTTGTGGATTTGTATTTTTTTTTGTCTCAATAAACATACTTGAACTTGAACCTATCTATGCTAGTGCATAAGATACCCGTCAGTAATACAGTTCAATAATTTTGACAGTGGATGCTGGTTTGAACCTTTTGTATAGTCATACAACTTTATTGTATAGTTATATAGTAGTTTTTCTCATATATACCTCTGATTTGTAGCAGAAGGGGCTTCGGTATGTTGTATTCAATGTGGTCTTCATCAACATAAGCAACCAATTATCTAATGAGAAAGTACTGTGTTTGTTGATATTGGCTGATGTAAACTTCTTCGCTTAGAGAAGAAAACATAATTAATTTTTGTATCAACATACGTACAGCTGTACTTGTGGAACTGCCCCGGACTTTATAACGGGTTCCATAGTCTGTGTCAAGAGCCAGCTGAGATACTACACAATCCCACATCTCACAGGATGGTTATATATATATTCAATTAAGGTCCATATGGATGGTTCCTGAGTCGCTGGAGATCAAAGACATCAGAAAGCAGCCTTTTCTCAGCTTCTTTTTCTCACCTTTTTCTCAGCTTCTTTAGACGATAAAAGTATCAGGGTACGAAAAATATCTTCAGCAGATGTGAGCAGGTAGAGTGTTGGGATGCGTTTTTTTATTATTTTTCCACATTTGGGATGATAATGTTGGATGATTGATGCTTCGCAAAAAAAAAAAAACTGTTTCCAATTCTGGTTATACACCTGGACCTGGATTCATCAACTATTTAGGCGATTACTTGCGAAACCTGTACATCTTTCCTCGGTCATGGCGGCTCTGTGTTTACATTATTAAACAGTTTGAGCTCCGAAGCGCAACGAGGTTGTCTAATAACAGTAATAATCTTGGGTTAAGGTTCCAGGCTCTTAAACTCTCTATTAATTTTTTTAACGTTTATAAATAAAGATATACATGCTTCGCAAGTGGGTGTGTTAATGCTTGATAAATCTTGGCCCTGTTCCTTCGACTTAACTCACGGCTTGGAAATTTGTTGATCGTATCAGTTAGTTGTGTGTTGTATAGTGTTCAGCTAAGAACGGCTGTGTATGTGCTCAAGGCGTGAGGCATAACACCACCTCTGTCCCTGGCTTCCTGTTTTTGGGTCGTGGGGCTTTCCACAATATTTTTGTGTATATTAATACAGGTACATCAGCACTTATGGAGCTGTTCTAGACGATATGAAGGGGAGTACTGTGTGTGTGTGTATGTGTATGTGTGTGTGTGTGTGTGTGTGTGTCAAGAACTAGCTACGTGATGCTGAAAGTCCCCATCACACAGGATAGCCATTCAGAGGCATGTGATCAGTAGTCTGCACTGGCAGACTCTGGGAGCATTATGAGGATATCATCAACTCAAGAGTGAATAAGGTAGCAGTGGTAATACAAGTCCCCATCTCGCAGGATGGTTAGTCATACAGAGCCATGTGTTCAGTAGCCTGCACTGGCAAATTTTGGGTGCAATATGAGGATATCCTCAAGAATTCGAGAGTGAATAAAGTAATTGCAAAGCTCCAGGTACCTCATGCCAACTGGTCTGAAAGGTCTAATAACTGGGCATTCAGTGATGTAGTGCGGGAGATCATGCCGTAGTTCCTGCTCACAGAGTTTGCAACTGGAGTGCTCAGGATTGGGAGACCCGTCACCTGCAGCCACCTGCCACAGGTAACGGTAACCCAACCTGATCCTGGCAACCACTGTGTCGCACAGTCTAGTGGACGTTTTGTGCTGCCCATAGATACAGGTTTCAGATCTGAACAAATCATAGCTTTTTATACTAGTACTTTCAGGTCGTTGGGAGTCAGTAAGTTCTTTCCTATCAGATCTGAATGTTTGGACCAATACAGTTTTGACAGCACAGATGGAGATACCTAGATCTAATTCAACTTCAAACTTGTTACACGCTAATTTGGCTTCAGGAGATTCAAGTCCCCAGCTCCGTGGCGATGGAAACTCTGCGGTATTAATACGCCGACTTACACTATTTTTTTTTTTACTTGAAGGGTACAGAAGGCAAATTCCCTGGAACACGATCCGCCAATTGGTTTACAACCAGGTCTTCGATTCCTGCTGATGAGGGCGCGCGTGCGCGTGAAGGGGAGACTTAAGGGTGAATAGTTTGAGAAAAATCAATCATGAAACTAATATAAACGATGAAAATGAGAAAAATAATGTGAGAATATTATTATATGTTATACAATTTACAGAAGAAATGAATCGGGTATAAAGTATTGAACTATGACATTAGTGCGGCGGAACAAACCGGCACCAATTATAATAGTTGAACCATTTATTGTCTCACTTGATTAAACGTCAACTTTCTCTCTACTTGATAATTCATCTTGAGATTTTATAAATAATAAACAGTCCAAGTACCTTGTCTAAAAAAACATTTTTGTCTCAATCTCTTGTTATTATGATCGTTTATTCCAATTTAGGACAAAGTATGATGTTTAAGATTTGCTACTTGGAGCAAAAAGTTCCAAGTAGCACGGGCTATGGTGAGCCCGTAGACGGTTCACACAAAGTATGAGGTTATATAAAGTTGTATATAATTTCCAATTAGCTTGTATTCAAACTTAAAATGAGTATAATTTTCTTTGATACTCTTAGAATATCATAATTGTGTGTTTATTTTTGGCACGATCTATTAATACTGTTTTCCCATGTCCGTTAACATGACCTTCAATACAGTTGTTTGGCGGGGTGGAGTCCCCGCCCCCCCCCCACCCCCCTTTACGGTCACTGAGGGAGACCAATTAACCCCTGACACTTGACATACCCGGTTCGAACCCTACCTGACCTGACCACCTTGTTCAGGGTTTCGGGTGACTCTGAGGGGTCAGGGTTGCCCGAGAACAAGGTTTGGGGGGGACAGGAGTAAGGGGAAACTTGAGGTATGGGAAGAAGGAGGTGTCGATTTAGCGTGAGCTCTAGGGCAGCGCAAGAATAAAAGAATGCAGCAAATTGGCCACATGTTTGTAAAAGGAAGTTTGTAAATGTGTAGTGACAGTTTGTGCAGTTACCCCTTTCTCACCCCGGGTAGTGTCTGAAGATGGGCGGCTTCTACGCCGTAGCATTTCTGTACCCCAGGGCCAGATTCACGAAGCAGTTACGCAAGCACTTACGAACCTGTACATCTTTTCTCAATCTTTGGCGGCTTTGTTTACAATTATTAAACAGTTAACGAGATCCGAAGCATCAAGAGGCTGTTTATAACAATAACAACAGTTGATTGGGAAGTTTTCATGCTTGTAAACTGTTTAAGATGTACAGGTTCTTAAGTACTTGCGTAACTCCTTCGTGAATCTGGCCCCAGGCAGCTAGCTGATGGGGGGGGGATGTTAGAGAGGACTGCACCTGGAAACATTTCTGTACTAGGCTGCTGTAGGGATGTGTTAGAAATGCATTCAAACATGAATGTTTCCATTCTCTTTATAACTCTTTAGGAAACCTAGTGCTGACAAGGATATTGAAACTAGTGCTGGCAATTTCATGTCCTTTTGTTTTCATTTCCATGTATCTAAGTTACTTTGGGTTATCTTCAAGTTCAAGTATGTTTATTGAGACAAGAAAGAAATACATCTCAAAGGGATTGAGTAGTAGCTTAGGCTATTTCTACCCCCCCCCCCCCCCTGGGTTATCTTACCTTTTGAAGAATCCGAGGATCAACGTCCCCGCGGCCCAGTCTCCGATCAGGCCCCCCCCCTCCTGGCGTTCGAATCACAACCTGGTTGATCAGGTATCCTTTAATACCTGATCCAAGGTGCCAAGATAAATGGCCTCTTCCTTGTAACTGTCGTAATTATGTTTATAATTTATCTTGGCCTGAAGCTTCTTAAATTTTCAATGATTTTCATCATTAAATTAAAATTGTCAAGTACATCTTACAGTGGACAGTTTGGCATTGTCATTCTTTCACTAGTGGTGCTGCCTGAGTGGATTGTTGATTAACGAGCGGTCAGTTTAGTAGTACAGTAACTGATAAAGGGAATTAATCCCTCACCGTGAAGCCGGCGAGAGATATATGTCTCCCACTAAGATTTTGGTAGGTTCAGTCGCTGCGGGGGATTGGGGGGGGGGGAGGGGGAGGCACAACATCCACATCAGGGGACTCCCACGGGGGTGGGTGCCACATCAGGGGACTCCCACGGGGGTGGGTGCCACATCAGGGGACTCCTACGGGGGTGGGTGCCACATCAGGGGCCTCCCACGGGGGTGGGTGCCACATCAGGGGACTCCCACGGGGGTGGGTGCCACATCAGGGGCCTCCCACGGGGGTGGGTGCCACATCAGGGGCCTCTTATCTTTCACAAATGTATTACCCATTATCAACATTACAATGTTGATATGTAATATCACGTTCTTTTCCCAAACTATTTTGTGTGTACATAGAACAGCATTTGCAACTTCTCCGTCCAAATTGGGATCTTAGTTGAGGCTTCCTTTGACTTTATAAGTCGTCCGATATTTTGTCAAAATCATTAAGGCTGGACATTAGGTTTACTGACCAGCAGCAGGTATACGTTAGTCCTGACCATAGTCCAGGACTAAGTTGACTCTGTGTATATATATACATACACCGAGAAGCAGGGTACTCCTCTCAGTGTATATATGTTTATGTTTATTCAGGTAAGGAACATACATACAAGTGATGTTACATTAATGGATCAATATATAGATAGAGCTAGTACATACAATGCCTAAAGCCACTATTACGCAATGCGTTTCGGGCAGACATATGCCTTGTACATATAAATATTATTTATTAATAATAAATATAACTTTAACTGGTAGCTTCATGCGATATATCATTGAATCCTAATTGATCGCACACCCAGTGGGCGTAATATTAACGAGTAACGTTAATTGAACGTTAATAACTAAGACGTTAATTATTAATTCCGCTGAATTAACTTTACACTTTGATAAGAGTCGATTGGGTTAGTATATTAAGCCTTCTTACTGCCCTCTATTTTTTTCCTGATCTGTCACAAAATTAGGATAAGACTAAAGACTGTTTCACATTGAACAACTTTAATAAAACTATGTATATATTTACATAACATATTTCCAAATGTTTTGGGCACCGTTATTATTTATACACTGGGAGAGAAAGAAATTCACCGTTGCAAAAGTTTAAGAGAAACGTTAAAAACCCGCTAATAGAAAAAATAAGAGTCTATAATGAACAAAATTGTTTGGTTTAGGAATAGGTATGGCCTCGTATTTTTAAGAGATCAGTACCAACCACTACAATATTTTTCAAGTGATCAATACCAAACACTACACTTAATTAAGTACAGAGTGTTGTACGAAAAGATTAATTTCACCCTTTTATTTACAACCGCCTAATTGCGGGGCTCAGCGCTACTGTGAGCAGCGTTGGTAAACTTAAATCAGATTAGGATTCGGATTGATGTCCATAGGGAATGGAAAGGATGGGGGATGGGCATATTTTTGTCCACTCATAAAATAAATGATTTTTTTTTACCCAGTCACAACGACCTCGTCTGCCATTTTGATTTTATTATAAAATGAAATATATTGTAAAATGTTTGAACTCTTGTTCCTTTAACTCGTATGACTTTAATAATACATTTAATATGTCTTATCTGGCTATAGTTGGAAGCATACGACCAGCTGGGAGGGACTATGAGTTTTACAGTCCTCACATTACTCATTTCATTAAAATTTCTAATTTAGCCTAGGTGTGATAAGGATGATATTGAGTATCTTATATCCGACCAAATATGGTTATGGAACAATTTGAATTATTCTAATCATAAGGAAAGATTTTGAGAACATTTTTACCCTTTTTTATATCTCTACCGTGTTAGCGCAAGTTGATCCATTCTCAGATTATTAGGAATGTTAAACATAATTTAAGTTTGGAAATGGCCAAGACGCCAGAGGGTTTGAACAGGCGCGCGCACACTACCCACAAGCAAATAGGGGAAATATATGGACAGTAAACAGAGCCTAAATGAAACAAGGCATTTGAGGCATCAGCAAGGAATTTTCAGCCCATTGAAAATTAACGAAGCTTGAGTAACTGGTAGAATGAAAGTTTTATGAAATACGTGTGAAACCTGAGACAAACATTCTGAAGTTTCAGCCCGCCAAACACACACCGAAACTACGACGTTGCTACAACGTTCGAACAAGTTTTAACACCTAACCAGTTATAACAACCAATATAGCAAGTTGTAACAACGTTCTAATATGTCATAAACACGTTAAGCTAAGATGTAACAACTTTATTACAAGTTGTAACAAGCGGAAAATAGAGACAGTTTCGGTTTGTGTTTCCAGGGAGTGAATCGTTATAACATTTGGGAAGCAGAATAAATGGCAGCCTTATTTTGTAACATTACAATCAATATGGCCTCTTAGCTATCACATAACTGTATCGTAAGGCATGAGCCCAACCAAACCGAGATACAGCACTATAGTCCGCGCTCAGTGAACCAAACACCATCATTCACTTATTTGTACATCACACAGTTTGCACTTTATACATGTATATAATAGCTATGACACATGAAATGTTTTAATTATACAGATTTACATGGTATATCTGAGTTTACATTTACAAAGAATATATATATATATATATATATATATATATATATATATATATATATATATATATATATATATATATATATATATATATATATATAAAATGTTGTACCTAATAGCCAGAACGCAGTACTTGACCTTGTAGGCAAGGCCCGATTTGCCTAGTTTTCCTGAAGTTACAATTTTCAAATTGTATGAAATGATAAAACTTTCTAATATATATATATATATATATATATATATATATATATATATATATATATATATATTATAGTATATAATTTTTTATTTCATTTTGATTTAAAACTAGCGTAAAAATCTGACCAAACCTAACAAAACTTAGTCAGTAAATCATATTCCTAATTTAATATAATATTAATTCATATAAACCAATTGGAAACAAATTTGTGAAACTAACAAAAATCACTCTGCCTATTAGGCAAATCAGGCGTTGCATACTAAGCCGAGTAGTGCGTTCTAGCTATTAGGTACGACCAGCGATGGCCGGTGAAACCAACACTAACGGGACAATAATCATAACTGATGGACCTACAACAGAGGAAGTACCTACGGTGGTGGAAGAACTCACAGGTGAAAAATGCCTACACTGACGGAGGGAACTTTCTCTGACAGAGACCGAACCGCTGTCAATAAAAATCTTGTATAAAATATTTAAGTTCTGCCTTAAAAATGGCAGAACTTAAATAAATTTTACATGAATATAATGTTAAATATTTTACATGAATATAATGTTAAATATTTTACATGAATATAATGTTAAATATTTTACATGAATATAATGTTAAATATTTTACATGAACAAAATGTTTTTTAAAACCTTATGAATGAGGTAAAATGGTGAAAATATATTACAACATTAAATGTTTATGAACAAGGTTATTGACTTCATGTAGTCCTAAAAATACTTCCGACCAGAATCTTCTTAAATATCGTGGATCAAAATGTTTAATTTAAACGATATACTGCAAAATTATATCACACTGAACAAACGTAATAATAACAAGCTCAAGTCTACAGGAATCTGACATGTGTATGTTATATCGAAAGTTGGCATTTGTTAAAAGTATAATCCAAAAAATAAGTATTGACCGTGTCCATCTAAGATGTTTCAGACTAACGAGGGAGCCGCGGTGAAGAAAACAGAGGTGCAGGTAACGGAGAATTAAGACGTCCAGCTTGATAAACGAAAGATTTGTACTAGAGAGGTTCTCGATAAATATTTTGATTGAAGCTGACTAATAAATATATAAATTTACATAAATTTAACCTGTACATTTTACTAATAAAAATAATAATGAAGAGGATATATAATGAAAAAGGCAACTACAACAACGTTGTATTCATTCTAACAATGTTAAATATATAGTAATGTCAACACTTTCAAAATTTGAATTCTAAAAATTATAATTATATTTAATGGCAGGTTGCAAGCCTCCATTAATGGCCTCGGTAATTGTTAGTTTACGGTGATGATAAAGGCATAATGCAGGATACTGGGTTCATCCTATTTTGTTAAAAATAGATTACACAAATTCTTTGCTTATATCCAAGGCACTTATTGCTCTAATTGTCTGACAATACGGAAATAGGGCAAGGTCAACCCTCCCATTTTTGTTGTTAATATCTAAATACAAAAGTGTCGGTCATTCCCAGCAGGACATTTAACACCCACCATTTGCAGGCGATGAGTCGCAATAACGTGGCTGAAGTATGTTGACCAATCCATACACTAGAAAATGAAGGGACGACGACGTTTCGGTCCGTCCTGGACCATTCTCAAGTCGAGAGAGAGACAATCGACTTGAGAATGGTCCAGGACGGACCGAAAAGTCGTCGTCCCTTCATTTTCTAGTGTGTGGATTGGTCAACTGCCACCATTTGTTTCTCGTGCGGTAAGCACCAGACGAGGCATATATATACTACTGCTGGAACCAATGCACAAGTCGGCCACAACCAACCCAGCAACTTCCTAATTCTCAAAACTCTCCAGAGATATTACGATGCAGTTATAGACTTTCAAGACTTTCAGCGCTGCGCGGTACAAACACGCGGAAGTTCAATGTTGCGGGGTGATTAACAATTTTGTTTAACCTTGCGGTGAAGAGTGGTAAGAAAGCGGGGCTTGTGTTAACGGGGGTGAGGGGGGCTGAGGTAATTTCTTCCTGCGGTTCACCGCACTACATACTAAACACGCACACGTAATATGTACACTGTATAAATAGACATCCATTCATAGTTCTTCCCTTTGTTATTGTACTGTAAGTCATTAGGAAATTGGACTTTGGATTTTTGTTACGTAATTTTAGTCTGGAAGAACGCTTCGAAAATGAAGTTATATTATTTTCTGTTGGCAGTACGCTTTTCAATGTCACTAAAATAAATATTAAACAAGTTGTATATTTGAATTTAGTTTACATAATTGTATATATATATATATATATATATATATATATATATATATATATATATATATATATATATATACATATTATATATATATATATATAATATATATATATAATATGTATATATAATATGTATATATAATATTGGAATATGTGGCTAACTCTCAACACGCATTTTTTCTTAAGACATGTAAAACGGTAATGAGGAAGATATGAAGATGACACTTATAAATAGAGCACCAATAAACACAAGAGGGTTCACCAGGCTTCACAGCCTGATGAATTTAAAGGAGAGTCGCAGGAGGGTTCACAAGGCGTCACCACTTTGGGGAATCCAAATGAGAAACACTAGATGCTTCACAAGATTTCTCAGTATGGTAAAGCAAATGGGCGTTCACAATAAGCTTCACATTGTTTCTTGCCCTGAAGCCAATGGATTTTTAGCCTGATGAAGTCAAATGGAAGACACAGGCTTCACAACTATTTTCGGCTTGGTAATTCCAAGAAGCCAATGGGAGGTTTCACAAGGTTGTTCAACACCCCAAAATCAAAAGGAACCCATAACTCGTATTTACTTTGGTTTAATCCCATCTCGTGGACAGCACAAGACGAGGGTGGAAGAGGACGATTTGGCAGCACTTATTATCATAAATAAAAACTGAAGACTACAACCAGTCACGGCTGTCAGGGTTTGAGTCACTGCTTTTAAGTCGTTCCGAGTCGTCATTATATCACAAAGACAGTTTCAGAGTTTCTTTACGAAACAGTCTTACTAGTAATCACATTGCTGAATTCATAGATCGGCAGTAGAGTATTTTCGTTGTTTGCAGAGGTGAGTTTAAACACCTGACTCGGGAGAACAGCAGGGTCATGTGTCAGCCCGTCCTCATAAACAAAGGTCAAAGTCCATTCCATCCACCCGCCAACCCCCCCTGTTTATGAATGAGAAACGGTTTACAAACGACTCACAACTGATGACGTCCGAACACTTCCGGAACAAATGCTTCACTGACGACTTTTGTTCGAACCACAACGCTATAAATGCTTCACCCACGTATTACTAATACAAATAATCGCCAACAGCACCTAAACACCTAACCTAACCAGTGCCTAAATATGCACAATATGCTAATATATAATATTAATTTATATTTGAGAAAATTCCTGTTTTGAATGCACAATGTTAATTTATGAATGCGTCTTTGGGGTTGACCGTTGGATAGAATGGACTTTGTCTGAGGACGGGTTGCATATGTGGATACCACTAGTGGCTCTTACACTTCCAGGTGTAAGAGCCCAAAGAGTACCAGGTCAGAGGAATTGAATGATATATGACGGCAGCTGGCTCATGACAGATGATTCTGAAGTACTACAGCAGAGTCGTGATGGCCGACTCTGGCCTTCAATACGTAGAGCTTGGTTGATCACGTACGGATCTGGGTCATGCCAGGTGTCCTCGGCTGCTACACCTGAGTCTCCGAGCCACACTTATGCCTCGAGGGCTGGGAGTTGTGGAGATGGTGGTGGAGGAGGTGGTGCTTAGGGGGTTGGGGAGGGTACATATTGACGTAGCCATGGACGTCAGGTAAGGGTCCCCCGGCTGGCTCCTGCTGGCGTTGTTGGGGTAGGTAGTGGTGGTGGTGGTGAAGGTGGTTATGGTGACCAGGTGGGTGTTTGTGGGGCACCGCTGTACCCTGGCAGACGAGGCCTGCCCCCACCTGCGTCAGGTGCGGCGCCTGAAGGTACGCGGGAAGTGGCTGCTTCCTGGCCGTGATCCTTCTGAAGAATTGTTTCCAGGAGTGGAGGACGCGGCCGTTGATAAGGAAGAGGCCGCCCATAATGCCCACGGCCATGGACATGAAGATCTTGAGCATGAACACCTCCATGTTGGGCCTCACTGACGGGTCCCGCAGCCAACGCTCTCGCTCCACATACTCATAGAAGGTCGCGCCAACCTGTTCGGAAAGAGGGACAGAGATGAATGATGTATACAGTGAGCTAGAGAAGGGAGTGAGAAAGTGGGGGATTTTATCAATATATCTGTCTCAAACATGAAAATGGAAATTATATCAATGTACTGATTAACACCGTCTCCAAAGCAGTCGTTGGAGACGGTATGTTAGGTTGTCCTAACAAACCCTGAGCCACCAGACAATGAAAATTATATGGCATAGTTGCTCCTTCAGAATATTCGCTCACGAGGATGGTAACAGATTCCTGCGGGACGACAAAGTGTTCTATAGCATCACCCGGCAGCTGTTTAATAAACACAGCCCACACAACACGTCAGGTACACAAGTTGATTGACAGTTGAGAGGCGGGACCAAAGAGCCGAAGCTCAACCCCCACAAACACAACTAGACGAGTACATGAGCTACCTGGCGCGGACATGAGTTGTATGCTGTACACGGCCCTCTGACAACCCCATCAGCTGCCTGGCGCATAACGGTGAACACTGATAGAACACCATATGACTGGGATCAACACCATATGACTGGGATCAACACCATATGACTGGGATCAACACCATATGACAGAGATCAACACAAGAGGACAAAAGGGCCCTATTGTGAACTAAATTAACATTCATTCTTTAGGCTTCTTGGCCAATTGTAATATGTACCAGTTAAGAAACCACCTAGAATTGTTCATCAACGGCTGATGCGCTAACAGCTGTGTAGAGTATTGCTGGTTCATTATAAGATTAATAATAAATAATTAAATTGTTTAGAATGCACGTTAATTTAAGATGTTATGTACTTCCCAAACAGCTTACAGATAAAAGTATCCTGCCACTAACGCCGAATCCCACTAATCCAACCCCCTCCCAACATGCTAGACACATCCCTACCTCCTTTCCGGGCACATTCCTGCCAGAGGCCCCTCCCTAGCAGCTCTCCAGGGATCCATGGTCCCCAGCAGCACCCCCCCAACCTGACTCACCTGACAAGAGGCTGGGACCATGTAAAGGACAGCCACCACGCCCACCCTGGCCACGGTGACGTCCACGCGGTCAGTCTTCATGCCCTCCTGGCGAAGGCGCACTCGTGCCCTCCACAGACACGCGAACACCACCAGCACCAGCGTCGCTCCCGTCACCAGGTAGAGGAACTGTGGCACCAGGACAAAGCGCACAAGCGTCTCAGTGTTCTGCTGACCAGCGTAGCAGGTACCTGGGGACCGACGGAGAAGATTGGTCACTAATCACTACCATACAATGCTCGGGTTTAACATGTTTTCGCACATGAGGCATTGACTAATACAAAATTTGTTTAGTCGGTGTGTATGTATATATATAATATATATAATATATATATATATATATATATATATATATATATATATATATATATATATATATATATATATAAACCTTTTAGACACTCAACCCACCAAGGTTATAAACTTCAGCTAGTGGAACAGGCTAGTCTGTGCATATATATATATATATATATATATATATATATATATATATATATATATATATATATATATATATATATGTACATGTATATATATATGTACATGTATATATAACATTAATAATTGTGTAACTATATTCAAAAGATTGTAATTTGCTTAGCTAAACGAACTAATGGGTTCAATACCTGAACCCATTATGTGCTTCTGTAACACTTTCCTCCACCGCCCACAGGATAGGTATGGGGTGCATAATAACGAAAGAATCAGTATTTGTGCAAAAGGGATAAAAGATCAACTTTATGATTCAAAATAATATACAGGAATGAATGGGCAAGATAAAATGTGTGTGAACCTTATACACACAGAGAAGGAAGAGCAATTATTGTAAATCATAAAAAAAACAGCTGGTGGAAATGTGGAGCCAGAAGTTAAACAAACAGAAAACGAGCGTGGCGGGGGACACCACGCTAACACGGCGCCAGTGTGAAAACCTTCAAAGGTATTTACTTTTATGAATATTCCAGCAACTGCTCAACAAAGGATTGCCTGGCCGAGGGGAAGAGGAATTAGCATAAACGCCAGAGGGGTTTAACTTGGGTGAGACCATCTTATTTGCATACGGCAGAAGAGAGAGAGCGAGCTAGCTAGCTGGCTGGCTAACTCGCACTAAGGATAAGTTTCGAGTACAAGAGGTCTGATAGCCTAGCGTGGTCACTGGATGTGATACATGATAGACGCTCTCCCTCAAGTGTGAGATTCTCGTGTTAACTCTAAATAATAATAATAATAATAATAATAATAATAATAATATTTCTCCTCTTCTAAAAAGATCGTCGAGGAGTTGATTAACAGCCTAAAGGTTTTTTGTTTATGGTTGTCTAACATAACGATGATTTATATTGCACAATCGCTTATTGGCTAGGCACTCTTCCCTCATTTTGGCTAATATAACGTCACGTTTTATGGCTCCTAAATATTAATAATAATATATATATATTTTTTTTACAACTTTAAAAGTTTTTCTTTAATTTATTCTACCTGTTACAATGGATTATTAAAAATGTGTGTTTGTCTAGCAATCTCGTCTTTAACGACCACTTTCACCAGGAATTCGCCCTTAATAATATTAAATCCATTCTGTTTTCTTTATTCAATTGTCCTTCATTGTTACACCATCTTCCAATCCTTCAACTCCATACTATTTTCATTAAACACTACTCAATTTCAGTTATCGTATTCCATCTTCTGGGACCCTTTGGTTATATTTGACATCCTGACCCTGTCCCATCTCCATCCATTATCTCCTCTCCCTATCCCATCTCCATCCACACTGCCCCTGTCTCCCTATTCCATTTCCATTCTCCCTATCCCATCTCCATTCACCTTGGCCCTCCCTGTCTAATCTGCATCCACTCTTCCCCCTTCCTCCTCCGTCTCCTCGCATCTTGGCCTCACACTCGTCTTGACTTTAATAGCGGCAAAAAACAGAAAGGGTAAAGTCAATTGTCTTTACGAGCTGGTGAAGAACTTGCTCGTCTGTTCTCCACCTCCGCACTTGGTCAAACAATTACCTAGAGATCACCAGACAAGCCAAACTCCATTCCTCTCTCTCTCTCTACTTCCATCCATCCTATTTCTCATGCCTTCCGTCTGGAGGAGAATCCCTGCTCATGCGGGCATTGGGCATGCAAGGTGCACGTAATCCAGAGGCATTGAGGGTACCTGACAGAATCCACACAAGAACAATCATGGGGATTTGGGAGATCCCGAGTGTCCAAGAGTGACATTCAACCAACGTTATCAACGTAGATTCATTGTTGGTGTTAGTTATTATGCCCACTGGTACGAGGCTATTGGGGACAGTTCACGTGCCATGAGGCTTTGTTTAGGCTAACTGGTCTTCGGTTGCTCACTTATTAAATTTACAACACCTGTTCTTTTGCAACATTGTTGCTGCCACAGGCTGCTGGTTTATTGTGCACCCCATAGTCATCCTATGACCGGTAGCGCAAAAAAGAATTATAGACGAAACAAAAGGTCTTTATCAGGCCTCAACTGAGATTATTACTTTAAGAATTACATCTATCCTTCACACCTTATCCATACTGGCAGCTGGTTACAGCGATTGTTCCATTTCAATAGTTATGTATTTACAGGTAATCAGTATACATTAATGATGGGGTCTTTTCGCTAGTACATAATTGTTTGAGCTATGGAGATATTACAGGGTCACATAAGAGCTGCTTGTTTGTTATTAGTATTCACAACACACTACTTGCTCCTTATCTCTCATGTCATCTACTGGAAGCGAAATGTGGATACAGTGCAAGGCACTGTAATAAACACACCCGGGCTGTACCCATGGTGACATGTTCTAGTTGACCATTTTGTCTACCTTGACCGGATAGGCGCTTGCTGTTTTAGGTCCGCGACGACATTAAATTGCGACTCGTTATCTTTAAACTACCTTACCCACAAACCTAACCAAATTTAGCAGGACACGAGGGGGGAAAAGGTGGTGGGGGGGGGGGGGTTTGGGGTGGCAATAGGCCTCCCCTTCCCCTCTTTTATATCCCCCATGTTTACATATTTCTATCTCTCCTCCTTCCCATATCTTCCTCCCCATTTCCTCGTCATATACTCTCTGTCTCTCTCTCTCTCTCTCTCTCTCTCTCTCTCTCTCTCTGTCTCTGTCTCTGTCTCTCTCTCTCTCTCTGTCTCTGTCTCTCTCTCTCTGTCTCTCTCTCTCTCTCTGTCTCTCTCTCTGTCTATCTCTCTGTCTCTGTCTCTCTCTCTGTCTCTCTCTCTCTCTCTCTCTCTCTCTCTCTCTCTCTCTCTCTGTCTCTCTCTGTCTCTCTCTGTCTCTCTCTCTCTGTCTCTCTCTCTCTGTCTCTCTCTCTGTCTGTCTCTCTCTCTCTCTCTCTCTCTCTCTCTCTCTCTCTCTCTCTCTCTCTCTCTCTCTCTCTCTCTCTCTCTCTCTCTCTCTCTCTCTCTCTCTCTCTCTCTCGTGTGTGTGTGTGTGTGTGTGTGTGTGTGTGTGTGTGTGTGTGTGTGTGTGTGTGTGTGTGTGTGTGTGTGTGTGTGTGTGTGTGTGTGCGCGCGCGCGCCCATAGCTGCACCTTCCCCCCTTGCCAAACGAGAGAGCAGGTAGAGAAGGCCGGTAATGGTGTCATTAGCATGTATTGTACACTGTGTCGAGGTTCTAATATCCCTTTATTAGTACTTAACGAGCACTACGTAACGTAGCGTAATATAAATCACCTTCCCTCCATAGTTTGTTCCAAGAGGTTGTGTAAGGAGCCCTTCCTCTTGATTTTGCCACTCCGTAACAAAATGCAACCGTTTTGCCTAACCAGAAACGTACGAACCAAAGCAACCCACCTAACCTATCTTGGCAGATGCATAGAAAACGTCAATTTTACGGTATTTAAATATTTACATTAAACATGTAAATGTTTAATATAAAAACACAACACACACACGTACGTGTGTGTGTGTGTGTGTGTGTGTGTGTGTGTGTGTGTGTGTGTGTGTGTGTGTGTGTGTGTGTGTGTGTGTGGCTCTCGGCTGAATGTATAGCGCTTGGGGATGGTACTCCTAATGGCCCGGGTTCGATTCCCGGCGGAGGCGGAAACAAATGGGCAAAGTTTCTTCCACCCTGATGCCCCTGTTCACCTAGCAGCAAATAGGTACAGTACCTGGGAGTTAGACAGCTGTTACGGTCTGCTTCCTGGGAATGTGTGAGTGCGTGTGCGCGAGCGCGCGAGTGTTTGAGACATATATGTAGTAGATATAGAGGAAAAATTGATTGTTTAGAAAGGCGGGGTCCAAGAGGTAATAGCTCGATTCTGCAGACACAAATAGTAAGTACAAATAGTAAATCCACACATACACGCGCACACTCACTAATCATCCTCCTCAACCTTCATATAGCGATAATGTCAATAGATAACGAAGAGAGATTACGATATCACCAGGCACCTCGACACCCCACCTCGTCCCCTTTCATCACAACTACCAAACAAAACACACCACAGTGGTAACATGATAGCAGAGAACCTCGCCAGAGGCAGTTGATGTCATTGTAAGTCTCCAGTGTGTTAGAAATCGCCCCCGCTATTTAATTATGTAACTGTCTCAGCTTTAGAAAACAGAATAATCATGAACAAATCCTGTTCAAAAGTAAAATAACATACTGGTGCGAACGATATGGTAGGAAATGCAGAATAAGAATAAAGGTAACTGCAGAAGGCCTATTGGCCCACGAATAGACCCAGTGAAGAGTAGAGGTGCCATTGGCACACTCAGAGAATCCAAAGTATGACCATCAAGGGTGCAAGGATATTCAATAGCCTCCTAACAGTTGGTTAAGTTCATAATGGGTTCAGGAAGTGAAGGCAAATTTTCATTTAGCCAAATAAAGTTACACGTCAGTTTCACATATATATCAACAATGGATTCGAGAACGACCAGAAATACAGTCTCCAGGCTAAGCAACTTATATTTACAGTGAGCTAGTTTCATAATATGATTTTTTATCTCCCTATACTAAGAAATATTGCCGGAACGAAAGGGGACGTGTTCCTGCAAAAAATGCCGGACCAACCGGGTTGTGTTGGATATGTGGACCTGCGGGCCGCTCCAAGCAACAGTCTTTTGGTTCAAGTTATCACATGTCAAGCTTGGCCCCAGGCCAGGTTTGGGGAGTAGAACTTCCAGAACCTATCACAGGTATACTCCAGGTGAGTGTTCTTTATGGCTCGAGAACAAGAAAGGATTTGCTGGGCCGTCAACTTTATCGTAGCCATTTGTTAAGGGACCGAGGAACACTGGTCTGGCAACGTCACTAAATCGCTGTCAGTTCAGCAATTTGAGAAGCTTGGGGTTTTTGTCTCAACAAAAGTGATTGGAAGACCCAATTTAGAAAAGTCTATGATTGGTGCATTCCAAAATGGACGAAGCATATTTGGTTACTCTGTTAACTGGCTCACTTGGGTGTTGAAGTCGGCAAAGTATTGGTTGCTGTGCCAAGTTGGGTTAGTATTTGGAAATTCCTGTGGACTATTGCTTGGTGGAGATTACTGCTTAGTAGAGATTATTGCTGGTGGAAGTCTTTCCTGGTTTTTCTCACTTTCCCTAAACTATTTTATAATTAATTCAGTGAAGTTTAATTTATCATTCAATAAAGATTTTTTTATCCGAGATTATTATTTCTCATTGAATCATTTGTTACACACACAGATACTATACCAAGATAAATATATCTATTAAAATCTCAATAGTATTTTGGTCCTGTAGTAAATTAGTCATTCTGAGACCCTCCTGACTGTGAGCACCCTGCCGTGTAACAAAGGAAAGCCTAGCTTGCAGGCAAGAGCTAGGCTTTTTACACGATAATGTGTAGCCTTGTATCCTGTTACACGTCTTAAGTATGTCCTACCGTCTATCATTTATCCCTAATGTAACGCAGCCAAGGAAACTGTGATAATATAGGTTCCGCGTGAAGAGCTAACATGATATCATAACAATATTCGGTAATTATTTTACTGAGTTTAGTGTATTGTGATGTGGCGGGATATGATGACCAAATAGGTTGGATTTGTGACTGAAGCCTAATGAAGGGCGGGCAAACCTTATACAACGTATAACTCAACTGAGGATTATTTCATTAACCTGCGGAGTTTCACTTTATATTGTTCAGAGTCCCGGGGGCGAAGTCATGAGTTATTCAGTGACTGATAATGGACATTGGAGAGAGCTGGAATAGGAAATCTTCAGAGTGCAAACAGTGAAATATACCAACCTACCACACAGTGACTATCAGCCATTACATAACTAAGTATAAAGTTGAGTATGTAGTTGGGTATATCCACTCTGACAGTGAAGTGAATATATTACATAAAACACAAAGCTACGAGATGAACTGTAACACGAGCGCTAATGACGTTCCTACGGCAGACGATAGCCTATGCTAGAATAGAAGATAACACCAAAATACTTGTCGGCTCTCATTCTCCCGTAGGTTTTTTTTTCCCCACTTTAGTTTCTACCACAGACGTGGTCATATGTTTATACAATGCTAACCAACATACACAAAAATCTAACCTGTCCTCCAAACGACAGGTTAGATTTTTGTTTACCTGTACTAAATTATATATATGATCACATTAATGTTCTTATCATGGTCTTGAGGTTATCGTGAGTTGATTTCGGGGCTTTAGTGTCCCCGCGGCCCGGTCCTCGTCCAGGTCTCCACCCACAGGAAGCAGCCCGTGACAGCTGACTAACTCCCAAATACCTATTTACTGCTAGGTAACAGGGGCATAGGGTGAAAGAAACTCTGTCCATCGGTTCTCGCCGGTCCCCGGGGCCGAACCCGGAACCACAGGATCACATGTCCAGCGTACTGTCCGCTCGGCCGGCCGGCCCCCCTGACCGGGGGCGTGGTGAGGTGGCAGCTATCAAATTAGTGATGATTGCAGTAATACATACGACTTGGTTACACATATTGTGTTGAATCAGGCCCAACAATGCCACTTAAAACCCCCCGTTACCCATCATCCGATTCTGTGTCCTCCCTACTCTTTCCACCTTCATTCGCTCTAGTCGTACTACCATCTTCTACAACCATCTTCCCCTACCCCTCTACAACCTTTTTCCCTACCCCCTGTCACCTATTGGCCAGACAACCAATAGCTCATCAACCCGTTCTCTCCCCCCGCCCCCATCCTCTACCCCTCAACCGCTGGTCATATCTCACGGAGGTAAACACACGCTTTCCGATCTGAACCGGCAGAATAGGATGGAGGATTCCAAGTGAAAAATCCAAGTGAGAAATGTGTTGTTGGCCTTCTGTGCTTCCCTGTCCGTGTTAATCTACACCTCTGCTCGCCTGTTTGTCTGGCTACCTTGAATCACTTTAGTGTTTGCACTGAAAATGTGAAACCGTGTTGGGATTATGGTTAGATTAGAATAGCTTGCGTTCTGCTGAATTGGATTGAAATGAGTTAGATCCGATTAGTTAGGTTAGATAACTTGGTTATCTAACTTAACCAATTTTGGTTATAAACTTAACCACGTTATGTTAGGTTTATTATACTTTTGAACAGTCTAAATTAAGCAAATTTTCATTAAGTTGAATTAAGTTACTGTATATTTAGTTAAAGTTGGTCCCTTGTTTCCTGCTACAAATGGTACCTTAACGAAACTATTTCGGTACAGGGGATGAGGTTGTTCATCCTGCCTTAAAAAACAAAAAATCGTACTTTGGAATTATGGCTCATTGGTTATAAGGAACAAACACATTGATACTGCAGTTATTATTACAATCATATATAACATTTTTGAATATATAGCCTTTGGTTAACAAAATATATTTCGGTAATAAAGTTCACTCACAAACGAGAAATGTGATTTTAACGAGAATAATGGCAAGAACGACATCATTCACGTTTATGCAGCCGCAGAATGTTGTTGTTGTTAAAGATTCGCTACCTGGAACAA
The DNA here is from genome assembly GCF_040958095.1 of Procambarus clarkii. Taxonomy (NCBI): domain Eukaryota; kingdom Metazoa; phylum Arthropoda; class Malacostraca; order Decapoda; family Cambaridae; genus Procambarus; species Procambarus clarkii. The sequence goes on along the minus strand of NC_091184.1, from coordinate 28,032,089 downwards.
AAAGTTCCAAGTAGCACGGGCTATGGTGAGCCCGTAGTGGCCGCAGAAGAAATCAACTACACCACCACTACTGCTATGCAGGTTGCAATATCAACAACACGCATCACAACCCTCATTTTGACGTATCAATGGTCCTCTTATTATGGCATACGAATTGGTACTTTGCCGAAGATTCGATTTCCAACAATTCATCCTAAACTCTATTATCGAAACCGGATTCCTCTCGAATTATGCTCAACCACATGGAATGCCTCTACCTACCATCACAGACACGAACACTCCACGTTGCATTCACCCAAGATTTGATGTCCAGATTGTGGCCTGGCTGGCACCCCCATCACCCTAGCTACCCACTATTTTTGTCCTGTACGTATGTATGATCATTCGTTCCCTCAATTTCATCGCTAAATGTAATTGCTCCACACTTGACAGTTTAGAAATAAAAGACGAATTTGTTGGATCTTGAGGCACCCTGGTTGAATATTGTCTATAGATACCCATCTCAGCATCTCGAGGTTTATACAAATTTATCGGTGAACAGATAAATTATCATCTGATCATTATCAGATCAATAATGATCTGTTCTAACCCCTGGAGTTATTTATCAGAATGTCAAGCTTCTCGTTCGGAGCAGAAGTGCTACGACCCTCTGCACCTCTGAGCTTGTTTACAAGTTCTTACAATTTTTCTGTGAATTGTTATCACGCCTTGTCTACTCTGATCCCAGTATTATTTAACAGAATTTCGAGCTCGTCGTTTAGAATGTCCGTCTAATCAAAACAAAGGAGGATCTGGCAAGCTCCTCCTCCCAAGTACCGTCTCTGGAGCTCGTACGAATTTCTCAGACGAAACTTATCCAAACCGATCTGCTGTGCCCCCATTATTATTTATCAGAATCTCGTACATGCTGGAGTGTTGAAGATACAGGTTGTGGTGGTGGTGGAGGTGGAGAGGCAGCCCCGCAGGCCAGGCGAGATTAGGCTGGTCGTTCATCAGGCTGGACCACCCAGGGTAGAGAGGGCGCATAGCTTGCCCGCCCTGCCGACCAATCCGCACCAGCAGCTTTTTGTGGCTTAATTACCCGAGTTTATCATATGTTACGTTGCTTTATAATGTGGGTTTATTGTACTAGATGTTGGTTTAGATTGTGGGTTTTGGATAATTTATGTTTGGTTTAGCGCAGGGGTTTATTGGGTTGGTGATGCTGCGGTTGTTAGGTGGGTTGAGTGTGCGTGTGGCGGACCGCTGCCTCCTACGTTTATGAGTCAATATGTTAGTGGATATTATGAGCCTTAATTTAACTGTAGCCAATGTTGTGGCCGAGAATTATGAGATAGTAAATCGCCTGCAAGAACATGTTATATATTAACTACGATATGCATATTTTCATGTCCCATCTGTTAATCGACATGCAGGCATTTAAAGATAGGCTTTAGCGGAGTTATCATCTACTTTCATTTACTGTGCTATTCAAAACTGCTATATAATTTTGTATCAGTTCCTTTCGTGTATTCAGTGCCCAAGAGCGGCACCCTTCCCCCCAACCCCCCTCCCACAAGGCAATACGGATTAAGCTTCATCCTTGTTTACATTTGCCAGCTGTTCCTGCGGTAGCGCTGCCCGCCAGAATTATCAGCTGATTATTGTGGCGGGAATCTCATCACAACAAACGTTGATGTAAACAAATTTACTTGTGGGGTGAATTTAGTTGCTACACATCAGCAAATGACTCTTGACATTTTAATATATATATATAATATATATATATATAATATATATATATATATTATATATATATATATAATATATATATATATATATAATATATATATATATATATAATATATATATATAATATATATATATAATATATATATATAATATATATATGTATATATATATATATATATATATATATATATATATTATATATATATGTATATATATATATATATATATATATATATATATATATATATATATATATATATATCCTGGGGACCATTCAGGCTTGTTCGCATATATATATATATATATATATATATATATATATATATATATATATATATATATATATATATATATATATATATATATATGACACAAGATATCACTGTTCTTGTGTTCTAGGCTGGTTCCAAAACCGAACAATAATCCTGTATTAGGAAAAAAGTGGGTTTAACAAGACACAAGGCTAGGACAGTATATCCAATATTAGGTTTGCATTATTGATGGTTTTTGCAACTACTACATCTTTATCATGGTATATAATTTATTTGAGCTCCGGAATGCAAGTGGTAAAAAAATTAGGTACCCATTACATGCAAAGAATCCATTCTTCAAAGCAGGATCCACCAAAGAACACGTGCTCAACAATGCTGGATTATTCTTATTTGCCTTTCAACAAATATAAATAGAGATACCGAAGCTCCATATTCTTCAGAAGGTTTTCAGACCAAAAAACTTCAACGAGGAAAAATTTGAATAAAATTAAATACAATTAAAAGAGATACTGTGGTATCTTATGCAGTGGATAATAGTATATCTGGTCCCTCCCCCATGTTTTGGGCTAATTTATAAACTCTAATTTATAAACATGAACATGTAAAAACGAGGAATTAGATTAATCTCAAGTTTAGACGTTCTCGAGACGCCTTTGTCTAATACAGGGTATTCCAGACTGTAACAGAGCTTGGCTGCCATACTGAAAACAAAATTACATAATGTAAGTCCTATGAGAATAACGTCCATGGACTTATTTGTAGGAACTAGTTTTTACGTAATAAGACATGTTTCGTTTTAAGGATGTGTTAAGTTTCATAAGAAATCTAGTAATGCATAATGTTTTGACTAGAGGGGAGAGTGTAACTTTGCTGTCTATGGTGTTGAGATCTGACATAGTGTGTGTGTGTACTCGCCTAACAGTGCTTTGCAAGGGTTAAGTTTCGGCTATTTGGTCCCGACTTTCAACCGTCAATCAACTGGTGTACAGATTCCTGAGCCTATTGGGCTCTATCATATCTACATTTGTAACTGTGTATGGAGTCTGCCCACAGCCCCGCTCCTGTGCCAGGAAGTTCACTACGGGCTCACCATAGCCCGTGCTACTTGGAACTTAAAACAACATGGAGTCTGCGCCCCCCCCCCCACCACATCACTGCCTAGTGCATTCCATATGTTAACTACTGTCACTGAAGTTCTTTCTAATGTTTCTGTGGTTCATTTGGGTACCCAATTTCCACCTGTGTCCCCTTTCTTGTGCGAGCACCGTGTTAAATAATGTATTTATCCTATCAATTCCTCAGAGAATTTTGCACATGGGGATCATGTCTCCTCTAACTCTCCCGTCTTCCAGCAACGTAAGGTTTAGTTCCCGTATTCTTTTCTAGTAGATCATGCCCCTTAGGTTGGGTACTAGTCTGGTGACATACCTTTAGAACTTACTCCAATTTAGTCTTGAACCTGAATAAATACGGAATATACGCTAGCGCTGTGTGTGTGTGTGTGTGGGGGGGGGGGGGGAGGTGATAGTGTTTGGACTTACTTGCACGTGACGGTAGAGCGACGGTCTCGCTTCATGCAGGTCGGCGTTCAATCCCTGACCGTCCATGTAGCTAGGCACTCTTCCTTCCTCCCCCCCCCCCGTCCCAACCCAAATCCTTATCCTGACCCCTTCCCAGTGGTATATAGTCGTAATAGCTTGGCCCTTTCCCCTGATGATAATCCCCCCCCCTCACACACACACACACACACACACACACACACACACACACACACACACACACACACACACACACACACACACACACACACACACACATTGGTCATCTGCGAAGTTTTTCGTTATTCTTACCGGGTCACTAGCTGAGCCACAATTACACGCACCGCTGAGCTAATACACCCACCACCGACACAACACAACCACCTGCCCAGAAACACTTCAGCAACACTCGCCACTCAGATTGTCAAACCACACACTCTTGATGTGATTGTGTTCAAGTCAATTCCATTTTTTTTGGATAACATCTGGGTTGTGGATATAGTTTGACCCTCTACTATCCACAAAGTCAAATGACTTAAACACTTTCACCTTCATTATTATTATTACAAGACATGAAAGGACGTTTAAGTCCGCCTTGGACTCTTAGGAAGTTGTAAGATCCAGGACGGACCGAAACGTTGTGTTGTTTTTGTTACGTTATTGTAATGTTTTCTGCTGATCTTGGCGGATGTTCTTGGCAATAAAGCCTAGATAGCGAGGCAGGTAGAGACGATACATGTGTGATAGCGAGGCAGAGGAAGATAGCGACGATACTTGTGTGATAGCGAGACAGAGGAAGATAGCGACGATACTTGTGTGATAGTGAAGCAGAGGAAGATAGCGACGATACTTGTGTGATAGCGAGACAGAGGAAGATAGCGACGATACTTGTGTGATAGCGAGACAGAGGAAGATAGCAACGATACTTGTGTGATAGTGAGACAGAGGAAGATAGCGACGATACTTGTGTGATAGCGAGACAGAGGAAGATAGCGACGATACTTGTGTGATAGCGAAGCAGAGGAAGATAGCGACGATACTTGTGTGATAGCGAAGCAGAGGAAGATAGCGACGATACTTGTGTGATAGCGAAGCAGAGGAAGATAGCGACGATACTTGTGTGATAGCGAGACAGAGGAAGATAGCGACGATACTTGTGTGATAGCGAGACAGAGGAAGATAGCGACGATACTTGTGTGATAGCGAGACAGAGGAAGATAGCGACGATACTTGTGTGATAGCGAGACAGAGGAAGATAGCGACGATACTTGTGTGATAGCGAGACAGAGGAAGATAGCGACGATACTTGTGTGATAGCGAGACAGAGGAAGATAGCGACGATACTTGTGTGATAGCGAGGCAGAGGAAGATAGCGAGGCAGGCAGAGACGATACATGTGTGAATATGCGAACTTCCCCCCCCCCCCCCCCCACCACCACCCTTGGTAACCTTGCGTTGATTCCGAGGATCAACGTTTCTGAGGCCCGGTCTCTAACCAGGCCTCCTGGTTGATGGTCTAGTGTAACGGGCGATCGGACGCGGTTGCTCGCAGCCTGACGTATGAATCACAACCTGGTTGATCAGGTATCCTTCGGAGTATTCCCCACAACATATCTTTTTTCTTTATACAAGACAGCTTATACTTTACGACTAGCAAGGAAGCGTGTCCATCTTGATTCATCGGTTGTTCCTTCTCATCAATATCTCTCACCAAACCCCACGAGAGAGAGAGACAGAAGAGAGACAGGAGACTAGACTTGCCTGATTACACAAGCCGCCCCGAAAGATCTCATTATACAATCAAGCGAGTATATCATGCAAGCGAAGGAATATCTGTACACCACCACCAGGTCGGATTAATACCCAGACGACCGCTATTATCAAAATTATTAGCATCGGATCCAAGAACAATCCTAGTGGTTAACGTTTATTACATGGCATTATCCTACGGCATTCATCTTCCTGATATTCTCAACATCTCGGCATTAACCAGACTCGAACCCTTCTGGGATACGACACCCGGGGAGAGAAAAGGAGGAGGAAAAAGTCTAAAAAAGGAATAGAAATATTCAAGAACTTGTTCCTCGGCTCGAGATGGCAGCGGGGTTGACTATTCTCAAACAGCTCGGGGAGATGGGAAAATTGTTGTTATTAGCGTGTTATCGAGATGATCTTGCTTGTTTGGTCGAGAAGTGATGGTTGGCGCGGATACTCACACTACGGACCGCTTGCCCACTCTCGCAGGGTTGGGGGTTGGGACTCTTGGTGTGTGTGATGGGGTTGTTGTTATAGATTCAGCTACTCGGAACAAGTTCCAAGTAGCACGGGCTATGGTGAGCCCGTGGTGGACTTACTGGCACAGGAGCGGTCCTTGATGGGGTTGATGATGCGGGTTTATGACTGGCGATGTTGGTGACTTTTAAGCAACCCGTTCTCGCACTTTCTTAGTCAATATTGACTTATTAAATAAGTGCATATGTGACATACTAATTTATTGTGAATATTTTAGTTCTCCTTGAAAAGCTTCATAGAAAACACCGACCTTACCTAACCTTCTTAGTATATTAAGATAAGCATCTTATTGCTTCGTAATTACAATTATTACTTAACCTATACCTATAATAGATTAAGTAATAATTGTAATTACGAAGCAATAAGATGCTTATCTTAACATACTAAGAAGGTTAGGTAAGGTCGGTGTTTTCTATGAAGCTTTTCAAGGTAAACTAAAATATTCACAATAAATTAGTATGTCACATATGCACGTATTAAATAAGTCAATATTGACTAAGAAAGTGCGAGAACGGGTTGCTTTTAAGTCAGTTTGGTGACAACTGTTATATATGGTGAAGCGGTGGTGGTAGTTGATGGATGGTGGTAACTATTGGGAGATAGGTGGGTGGTGGAGGAGTTACTGGTAGATGTGTGGTGGTAGTAGACGGCCAAGATTATTATTGTGTTTATCCTTTTATTGTGTAGTAGTTTGTGCTTAATTCTACTCTGTTTCACTTTGAGCCTAAACAGTTAATACTGAGTTGTGGAATCATCCGTAGTACAGTCTGGTCGAGAACCGGGCCGCGGGGACGCTACGCCCCGAAACCACCTCAAGGTAACCTCAAGGTAACATTATAAAATGGTCCATCTAATCCCAGATACCTCTGGGGGTTACCTGGTGCATATCTGGAGTGGGTTCTGGGAGCTCTCTGTATTCCCACTGTTGAAGACATCTCTCCCGCTCTGAAGGGAAGGTTATCTTGAGGTTATCTTGAGATGATTTCGGGGCTTTTTTAGTGTCCCCGCGGCCCGGTCCTCGACCAGGCCTCCACCCCCCAGGAAGCAGCCCGTGACAGCTGACTAACACCCAGGTACCTATTTTACTGCTAGGTAACAGGGTAATGTGCATACCAAGCCACACTCAAGGCGAGAGAGCACAAGTGATTTGAATAGTAGGAGCATTGGGGAGAATCGCTGGATTTGAAGGTTCTTATAATCCACAATTATCATTTTCTTTGTGCTGTGCTTGCATCGTTGTGATCGCTAAGCGTCAGGTCGTCTGACATTATTATTACCAGATGCTTTACGTTTTGTGTTCCTTCTCTTAGATCTGATTGTGTCTTGTATATTCCTTGTATTTCGTTCAAGTTCTTAAATTTTACCTTGCCTAACTATCTGGAATTTGTCACTAACAAAATTATCATGCTTGGGGAGTAGAACAACTCCCAGAACCCCATCAAGCAGGTATCATGATGTTTAACAAATTCGAAAACTTTATTAACATCGACTTGAAGTTTTTCAAAATCTTATACAGAAGTAATTGTCATGCTGATCTTTGTATTGTCTGCAAAGGACGACACGAACCTGTGACTTGCATTGGTGTCTATATCTGATATGAGATTGGGGAAAAAGCAGTGGTGCAAGGACTGTGCCCTGGGGTACAGAGGTTTTCACTGTGTTTAGACTTGATTGTGTTTGACTGTTACTCCTTGCATTCATTCAAGTTAAATATCTATCGTCCTACTTTAACTGTTATTCTTATTTATTTAATTTTTTGGGCTATGACTACGTGGTCATATTTATCAAATGTCTTTGCAGAGTTCGTGTATACCATATCTGCATTCAGTTTTCCTTCTAATGCTTCCGTGATGTTGTCATAGTGGTTGAGTAATTGCTAAAGGCAGGACCTTCCCGCTCTAAATCCATGTTGATCTGGCTTTATGAAGTTCATTGTTCTTTATTAAAGTGATGATTCACCCGTAGTACAGTCATTACAGACTGGTGCAGGTCAAGCCAGTTATATTTACTAGGTATTTACCTTTATGAAGTACTGGTATTAACTGGTCATATTTTTGTCCTTACTGCTTCTGAAGACCAGAGCTGGAAACACCGAGGTAACGGTGTTTGTGGTGCCTGTTTAGGTATTCCCAGATGCAGCGATAAGACTGATAAGATATTTGATGAGTTAGAATATTAGGAATGTTTGCGAGGTGATGTAGAGGAAGGGGCAGGCTCGGGGAGGCCCTAAGCAGCAGTAATGATGTGCTCCCAACCACGTCCCAATTACCATATCAGAGGCGCGCTGCAGGGGTTAGGCTGCGTCCTCTACCATGCTGCGTGTGGTCCACCACCACACAACTACCACTACCCTCACTGAGGGCAGGCAAGGTAGGGGATGACGGGAGGTGTACAGGGTAGGAGAGGGAGGGTTGTGAAGGAGCAGACATAGGCAGTGGTAGGGAAGCAGGGTGTGAGACGCGTGATGGTGGAATATAAGGCAGGCAGGGAGGGGTGAGGGAGGGAGGGAAGGAAGGGAAGAGGAGAGAAGGATGAACCGAGGTGATGGGTAGTGATGGATAGGTAAGATGAGAGTTCCGGCCGCTCATCATTCCCTCTCCACTCTCACACTCTCTCCCTCACTCTGCCCCTCTCTCCCTCACTCTCTCTCTCTCTCTCGTCACATGCTGTGATGACCAAATCACACAGATAATGAAGAAGCGACGACGTTTCGGTCTGTCCAGGACCGAAACGTCGTCGTTTCTTCACTTTCTGCTGTGAAGTTTGGTCATCACTCTTCTTCATCCTCCCTTGGTCTTCCCCCCCCCCCCACCCCGGGAGTAATCCAGCAAGGAGTCAGGTTTTTATCTCTTGTTCCAACTCGACAATTAGTTAAGAAAGTGAGGCCATAGGTTCTACCTGGCTTGCCTCACTGTTACAGGGGGAGGGTGTGTGTGTACATGTGGCTCACCTCACTGTTACAGGGGGAGGGTGTGTGTGTACATGTGGCTCACCTCACTGTTACAGGGGGAGGGTGTGTGTGTACATGTGGCTCACCTCACTGTTACAGGGGGAGGGTGTGTACATGTGGCTCACCTCACTGTTACAGGGGGAGGGTGTGTGTGTACATGTGGCTCACCTCACTGTTACAGAGCCCAGTAGGCTCAGGAACCTGTACACCAGTTGATTGACAGTTGAGAGGCGGGACCAAACAGCCAAAGCTCAACCCCCCGCAATTACAAACAGGTGAGTACACACACACAGTACAAACAAACACTGTAGCCTGACGAGGCTTACTTGTTATAATACTCGTGTGTCTTGGGTGGGGGGGGGGGGAGGAGCCAGGCTCCACTAATTGATTTAATTTGCTATTGTAGAAGCATTTCAATTAACTTCTGTGGTTGGGTGGTAAATAACTCCCTGCACAATGTAGTGGAACAGATCTCTAACCCCTGTCTATGACCAAATTAAATTATATATATATTTATATATTACGTGTGTGTGTGTGTGTGTGTGATTAGCTTTGTAATTTGACATTGTGAAAGCAGTTGTTTGGGGATGTGTTTTTGACTTGAGAGAAGTTACGGGTTATTCGTGCCCGTGCCACCTCTTGGGTGGCTTAATCTTCATCAATATATCAATCTTTCAGAGAGAAGACGGCTAGAGATGAGTCATAACCCATGACCCATACGTGAGCCACATGTACACACGCACACCCTCCCCCTGTAACAGTGAGGTGAGCCACATGTACACACACACCCTCCCCCTGTAACAGTGAGGCGAGCTACATGTACACACACACACACACCCTCCCCCTGTAACAGTGAGGCGAGCCACATGTACACACACACCCTCCCACTGTAACAGTGAGGTGAGCCACATGTACACACCCGCCACTTTAACGTGAGACGAGCCAGGTAGAACCTATGGCCTCACTTTCTTAACTAATTGTCGAGTTGGAACAAGAGATAAAAACCTGACTCCCTGCTGGATTACTCCCGGGGTGGGGGGGGGGGAAGACCAGGAGAGGAGAAGGAAGACCAGGAGGAGAGAGGGAAGACCAAGGGAGGATGAAGAAAAGTGATGACCAAACTTCACAGCGGAAAGTGAAGAAACGACGACGTTTCGGTCCTGGACAGACCGAAACGTCGTCGCTGCTTCATTATTTGTGTGATTTGGTCATCACAGCATGTGACGAGAGAGAGAGAGAGAGAGAGAGAGAGAGAGAGAGAGAGAGAGAGAGAGGGGGGGGGGAGGGAGGGAGGGAGGGAGGGAGGGAGGGAGGGGGGGGGGTGATGAGGGGACTTGTGTGGGCTTACCTATTAGTGACAACGGGGACGTGAGGTCTAGCTCCAGGCCCCACCAACTAGCCTGGTTGTACCCGTTTTGTTATAATTTAACTATTCTGACGGTTCAATTCTTTATCTAATCTGGCCTTCCACTAAGTCCTCTCGTCCGACTGTGTGCGCGCGCGTGCGTGTGTGCGGTCAATCGTTCAGGCCAGGCAGTCCCTCTGATGAAAGACCATTACCTATCCTCGTTGAATTACACTAAAGCGTCAATTTGAATTGATTTACAACGAGGCTACAATTCGGAGAGATTGTTTAATTAAAACCAGGTTGCAATGTACCAGAAAATTGCCTCTGGTTAATTCGAGAGAGATTTCATTACCGATAACAGTCCAATTTCATATTTATTGTATAATCGGAGCGTGTTTTGCCATAAAAAACTTTGTCCCTATTCATTATACCAGTGTTTTATTATGGAGACAAACTGGACAGCCGTGTAATCAGAGCCTGAATTCATCAATTATTACCCAACAACTCGCGAAACCTCTACATCTTTCCTCAGTCATGGTAGATTAGTTCACATTCATTAAACAATGTATGAACCCCAAAGCCATATATTATTTACAACAATAATAACTATAGGTCGTTATTTCCAAGTTCTAAACTAATTTATACATGTAAAGAAAACCGCCACGATTAAGAAGAGATCTACAGGTTTCGTAATTGGTTACGTAAATGCTTGAAGGGGAAGGGGGGTCGGGATTTAGGATGGGGCGGGGGTGGGGGGGTGAGAAAGGAATGGTGCCCAACCACTTGAACGGGACGAGGGGGGGGGGGGAGGGGAAGGAATGGTGCCCAACCACTTGGACGGTCGGGGATTGAACGCCGACCTGCAGGAAGGGAGACCGATGTAGCTCTACCGTCCAGCCCAAGTGGTTGGGTCAGATAGGAGAGAGTTGTGGGTGGATAAAAATAGAAGCAGACTCGCTTGATCGAATTGATCCTTGACAATTTACTTCATTCTTATATTAACACCTGCCATTGATTGATTTGATTTCTTCCTTTTTTGATCTTTAAATATACAGGTGTATTCTGGGTATTGTTAATACGGAAGCACCAAGGCTTCCACGCTGCTTGACATGGAGGCTTCCACTACTACTTATTATGGTGGCTTCCACCTTTCTCCTGACATGGGGGCTTCCACGTTTCTCTTGACATGGGGCTTCCACCTTCCTCCTGACATGGGGGGGGGGGCTTCCCACCACCCTCCTGACATGGGAGCTTCTACCACCCTCCTGACATGGGGGGGGGGGGGCTTGCACCACCCTCCTGTTAAACCCCCCTAATATTGACCAACACCTCTGCCTAATTACTACTAAATAGCAGTAAATAGGTACCTGGGAGTTAGTCAGCTGTCATGGGCTGCTTCCTGGAGATGGAGGCCTGGTCGAGGACATGGCCGCGGGGACACTTAAGCCCCGAAATCACCTCAAGATACTTCCCACAACACGGGCATACCGGTAGCCAGCCCTGGGAAGAAGGGACATGCACTTAGGTAGCCATAAATATTTATAGAGTGGTAACCCGCAATGACAAGAGGTTGTCTAGCAGTCCCCACTAGCGGTAAGACCCATCCAGTGACTCCTTGGACGCCCAACCCTCGCCCTTAAAACCACCTTATACCTAATTACCAGACTCTACGGGTGTAGAAATGATGGGTCTGGTTGACATATCAACCACACAGACTGCTGTGTGGTTGATATGGATGACTGTGGTTGGGGGGGGGGGGGGATCACCTGCCTGACGTCAGGTGGAGTGTGGCCAGTCTGGGGCTGGTGGCGTGTGGAACAACTGCTCTTAGTGTGTGACAAGACCAATGTTGTCTCATTTTATGATTCGGCTATAAACATCCCGTTTAAAGTAATTTTATCCTTTGGGTTTGTTAGTTCGGTGGTTTGTGTGTGTGTGTGTGTGTGTGTGTGTGTGTGTGTGTGTGTGTGTGTGTGTGTGTGTGTGTGTGTGTGTGTGTGTGTGTGTGTGTGTGTGTGTTCACCTAGTTGTGCATGCGGGGGTTGAGCTTTGCTCTTTCGGGCCGACTCTCAACTGTCAATCAGCTGTTTAGTAACTACTTTTTTTCCACACAACACACACACACACACACACCAGGAAGCAGCCCGTGACAGCTGACTAACTCCCAGGTACCTATTTACTGCTAGGTAAGCGGGAATCGAACCCGCGCCACATAATTATGAGTCCTGCACGCTATCCACCAGGCTACCAGGCCCCCCCCAGGCTACCAGGTGTGTGTGTGTGTGTGTGTGTGTTGTAGCGCTCCACCATACTTTCAGTGTAGCTTCCTGTGAGAGCCCAGACTGAAAACCGGTTGGTGTGTGTGTGTGTGTCCAAGCCGAGCCCCAGGTGGAGGTCAAGGCCTCGCACAAGGTCAACTCTCACTGTCGGCCGCAGCCCCACAACAAAGGTACCTGGAAACTTGTGCTCTCAAATGATTTATTCCGAATTTGTTCCGTGAACCGTCAGTAGAATTATTTTTGTCTGGTTTTAAACCGTTTCAAAGTTTTATCTAGTAAGAGCAGTCCCTTTAATCAAGTGAACAATTACTTAGGGACGAGAAGTTTAACTAGATCAAATTCCAAATATTATTCATTTTGTCAGGCAAGGTGCACAAAAATGCACTTTTTCAAATGTTTCTAAATCTAAACTTCCAGCGAAGCGACAGGCACCGTTGGAGAGTTCCTGTCTGTGGACGGAAGTTTCCGTTAGGTAAATGTTTCCCCTCCCAATCTGTCTTCGTATTTCCATATATTGTGAATATGAGCCAGTTGGAAGCTTTAGCCACTCAGGATCCGAACCTAGGCTATCCTAACTGAAAAATATGCGAACCTAGCCGATCCTAACTGAAAAATATGCGAATCTAGCCTATCCTAACTGAAAAATATGCGAACCTAGCCTATCCTAACTGAAAAATATGCGAACCTAGCCGATCCTAACTGAAAAATATGCGAACCTTGCCGATCCTAACTGAAAATTATGCGAACCTAGCCTATCCTAACTGAAAAATATGCGAATCTAGCCTATCCTAACTGAAAAATATGCGAACCTAGCCTATCCTAACTGAAAAATATGCGAACCTAGCCTATCCTAACTGAAAAACATGCGAACCTAGCCTAACTGAAGATATCCTAGCAAAACGTTGCCTAGCCTTAGCAAGCATATCCTGGCATAACCCAGCTAATCTTAATCAAAGATATCCTAGTAAAACATAGCCTATTGTAAAAGAGGATAACAAATATTATCCTAGCATTACTGGGATTTGCTTGTGACCCAATTCTATATATTTGTTCAACTTCGGCAGCCGCCAAGAGGCTTTGACTCTGGTGACGTTGATAGTTCCCTCTCAGTACCTACCTGGTTGATGGGGTTCTGGGAGTTCTTCTACTCCCCAAGCCCGGCCCGGGGCCAAGCTTGACTTGTGAGAGTTTGGTCCAACAGGCTGTTGCTTGGAGCGGCCCACAGGCCCACATATCCACTACAGCCTGGTTGGCAAGGCACTTCTTGCAAGTGACTTTACCTATCGCCTATTTACACCATCTTAACTATTGCACCTCTGCTTTTGAACAGGGGTATTCTGCACATCCTGCCATACCTACACGTTTCATGCGATGTTATTTCTGTGTGCAGGTTTGGGACCAGCCCCTCTAATATTTTCCACGTGTAAATTATTGTGTGCCTCCCGCCTGCGCTCAAGAGAATACAGATTTAGGCATTTTAGTCGGTCCCAATAGTTTAGATGTTTTACTGAGTGGATTTTAGCAGTAAAGGATCTCTGCACGCTCTTCAGGTCAGGTGGCACAAGGAATGTCAACATATCAGTTGCAGCCAGTGTTAATCCAATTAGGAGGTAATTACTGCTGTATAAACAAACAAGCAGTTGGCTGCTACTACAGCTGTTGTTGAGATAAGCAGTTGGTAATATTGATAATATTGCTGATAATATTGCTGTTGTGATTACTAGTTGGTTGTGGTTGTTGTTGCTGTTGTGTACCGCATGTTCACACAAGCATGAACGTTTGTACCATTGAACGTGAGGGTTTGTAGCACTGAACATGACAGTCTAGGAAGAGGGAAATAAGTATGGAGAAATTACGCGCACACAATCCAGTTGATTGACAGTTGAGAGGCGGGATCAAAGAGCCAAAGTTCAACCCCCGCAAGCACAACTAGGTGAGTAGAAGACCTGGAAGTGGACATTACACCAAACTCCAGAGGCTCATATAAACAGAATAACCTCAGCCGGCAAAAGTCAGAACCTCCTTCAGGAACTTGAATATGGAGGTTTTTAGATCACTGTATACCGCCTGAGGCCAGTCTTAAGAGTATGCCGCCCCATCGTTGAGGACCCCCCCCCCCATCTAAAAAAAAAAAAAAGTAAGGAAGCTCGAAAATGTGCAGAAGTTTGCAACAAAACTCGTGCCAGAGCTGCGAGGGATGAGGTACGAAGAAAGACTGAAGGAACTAAACCTGACGACGTTAGAAAGGAGGAAGGAGAGAAGGGGGCATGATACAGATGCATAAAATACTTAGAGGGATTGACAAGGTGGAAACAGGAATTGTTTACAATAACAACAGAACAAGGGGCCACGGATGGAAGCTTGACTCAGATGTGTCATAGATGTTAAAAAGTTTTCTTTTAGCATAAGGGTAATGAGTAAATGGAATGACCTAAAGGAGCAGATTGTAGAGGCTAACTCCATTCAAAACTTTAAAAGCAGGTATGATAGGGAAATAGGCCAGGAGTCATTGCATTAGACAACTAATGGCTAAGAAAAGCGGGATCCAAGAGCTAGAGCTCGATCCTGCAGGCACAAGTAGGGGAGTACACTGTGGCTCACGCTCATTACACCCAAAAGTCGTAAAAAAAAAAAAAAAAAAAAACTGCCTTCCAAACATGGAATTTACAATCCGACATTCCTTCTTTAACCAAAACATGTGAAGGCAATTTTATCTTTCTCCGGCGCGCTCCTTAATTATCAATAATCAGGAGGTGAGAGTTAGGACTTGTGGTGCTATGTGGAGAGTGGGCGGCTAGGTGGAGGGCGGGGTGGAGGTCACAGGTCCTGGTTGGGGGTTGGAGGTCATATGTTGGGGTGGGGGTGGGGGAGTTTTGGCGGGAACATTGCCCCAAGTGGATGGGTTATGGGGGATTATTATTGTGTTCCCTCACGAACTATGGAAATGAGCCTTTGACGGCAAATATGGTTTCTCTATTTTTCAATCCTGTTCCAGTCTCTCTCTCTCTCTCTCTCTAAACACACACACACACACACACACACACACACACACACACACACACACACACACACACACACACACACACACACACACAGTGTAGCCTAGCAACAAACAGCTCAAGCCAGTCAGATAGCCAGCCAGTCTATCTGCTACAGCTAGTTAGCCACAAAATCAACCAATTTCAGTTAGACAACCAGTTATGAATTCTTTCCTTTGACTTTTTTTAGTCACCGAAATAGATCAGAAGACAGTTAATAACGAAATTTACTGATGAGAAAATTTGAATTTTAAACCCAGGCAAATACAAAAGGGTATCATATCCCAACGAGACTATATTAAAATTGTTAATTTAAATATGGAAAAGGACCTGAGAGCCATGAATTGTGTGATTAGGGATTTTGCCATCCTTTATTACTTAAGGGAGCGTCAATAACCAGGGGCTAGAGTCACGAAGCAGTTACGCAAGTACTTACGAACGTGTACATCTTTTCTCAATCTTTGGCGGCTTTGTTCAAGGACTGTCCTTGAACATATGTGCACTTGAACAAGTGCACTAGTTACTGACGGCACTTACCAAAGCTGAAGATAATTGACGGATGAACTTAGACTGCGTGTAGGCATGTGTTCAAAAGATAACTTGATAAACATCTCCACAGGCTACCTGATCAGCCGGGCTGTGATTCGTGCATCCGACTGCGAACAGCGGCGTCTAATAGCCTGGTTGAGCAGACCACTAACCAGGAGACCTGGTCAGAGACCGGGGTAACGGGGACATTGATCCCCCAGAACCAACACAAAGTAGACAATAGATGTCACCTTGTAGGGAATGCCCCAACGGGTTCCGAGACGGAGGGCGGATACTGGGCGGAGTAGGCAGCTGACCACAGCACCTCCACACCTCAATCTGTCCTCTCAATATATTGCTTTTATTGTTGACGGAATTGACCAAGCTATCAAAATGGGTTTCAGAAGATACTAAAGTACAGTAAAATTGACATTTTCTGGGCATGGAAAGCTAAGATCTATACCGTGCCAACATAGGTGTCCCATGTAGGGCCATCTTGATGACGGGGGAACATAATAAGAGAAAAATCTGATGCAAAATATATCAATAAAAAAGTATGAAGACCCTGTTACCTAGCAGTAAAATAGGTACCTGGGTGTTAGTCAGCTGTCACGGGCTGCTTCCTGGGGGGTGGAGGCCTGGTCGAGGACCGGGCCGCGGGGACACTAAAAGCCCCGAAATCATCTCAAGATAACCCTCCCCTCCCCCCAGGGGTGTGTTTCACCTCAGGGCTCAGGAACTCGAGGTTACTTTTGAAACACAATGCGATGGTGTTGTTGTTTAAGATTCACCTACTGGGAATAAAACGTTCCAAGTAGCACGGGATATGGTGAGCCCGTAGTGGACTTACCTGGCACAGGAGCGGAGCTGTAGGTGGGATGGTGGGAGGCACCTGTAAAGGGCGCTATGTTCCGCCCTCACCCTGGGAACAACCTGTCCTCTCATCTGATATGCTACAGATTTTAACGGAATTAACCAATCGGTTAAAAATGCCACGTATTAGTAAAAATTAATCCACTGGTGTATTGACGTTTCTATGCATATGCCACGATGGGTTAGGTGGGATGCTTGAGTTCGTACCTTTCCCGACCTCACCATGTAGTAAATAATATATATATATCATATATCTTATTTATATCGAGAACTCGTAGTGATTGATTTTTATTCGTAAGGGATTTATGTAAATAATTAATCTGACCTCGACAAAGACAATTGAAAACTAATTCGACGCTTGAGCTATTTTCTCCTCAAACTGGTTTTTTTTTTGTGGGATTATTTACGACATTAGAGGCTGTGGTCGCTCGTTTCCTGTATAGTGTAATAAATCACAGCTCTACTATATCTTTGACCAATTTACCTGGTATATTATTGAATTTAACGACTCTTTACACTTAAATCTGGCCAGATAATTCTCTTCTACTTTTGAAGATGGAAAAAATAAAAATACATGAAGATGATTAAGGCAGTGTCTGGGATGCTCCCGGACGCAGGTTCGAATCCTCGTCACGGCCCTTGTGGATTTGTTCAGTTACATGAAGAAGTTGTGGGTGTTGCCTGCAGCAGGGAGTGGGGGGGGTGTTGGTGGGTAGGGGAGAAGGAGAGGGGGGGTTGGTGGGTAGGGGAGGAGAGGGGGGTTGGTGGGTAGGGGAGAAGGAGAGGGGGGGTTGGTGGGTAGGGGAGAAGGAGAGGGGGGTTGGTGGGTAGGGGAGAAGGAGAGGGGGGGTTGATGGGTAGGGGAAGAGGAGGGGGGGATAAGTTGGGGTTTAGGATAGAGGGGACGAAGGTGGCAACAACACCACACTGGATATTTTCCGTCGTTCGTGAGTTGGCATCCAGAGATAAATATTTGCGTCTACTAACCTAAACATTGGCCAAGACTGGGCAAGTTCGCCCCCCCCCCCCTGAAACCCGGGCCAATCCCCCCCCCCCCCACACTTTCCCAAGTCAGAGTCCCTGCCTCCACCCCCTCCCCCTAGTCAATTTTAATATTTGTTCCCGAGAACATAAAAATACCGTATGAAACACATGTACACAATTGCACTCAAGAATTTTGTACGTGTGTACAAATGTGTACTAACACTACATGTACAACACTTTTTAATGTGCCCTGAGGAATGGTTGGGTACTGTGTACATTCTCGTGGGGTTTTCTCTTCTCGTATTTGATTTACCAGTGGGAAGACTGATGGGCTAGGCTGCACACACTTTATATGGCCCCTGCCCCTAGTACCTCCCCAACACACCCTAGTAACTCCCCACTCCCCTAGTCCCTCTCCACACTCCGACCCAACCCCCGTAGAACCTCTCCCCCTTTCCCCCCCCCCCAAAGTTCTTATGCACTCCCTCTAGTACCTCCCCACTCTCCCTAATCTATCCCCCCTCCTCGTTCCTTCACACTCCCCCAGTTCCTCCCCACTCCCTGGATTGTACTTGGAGTGGATTCTGGGAGTTCTACTCCCCAAGCCCAATCTAGGGTCAAACTTGACTTGGGGAAAGGCTTGTTCCCAACAAACAGTTGCTTGGAGCGGGCTGCAAGCCCACATATCCACTACAATTCGATTGGTCCGGCTCTTCATGCAGCCTGACCAATCTATTATTTTCTTGCACATGTCCGCGTTTGTTCCGGCAATAATTTGTACACTTACTGACGGGATGTTGAACAACCGTGGACCTCTGATGTTTATACAGTGTTCTCTGATTGTACCTACGGCACCTTCACTGGTTCATATTCTGCACTATCCCACAAATCCATTTTCATCCCTCCTTCCCCCCCCCCCCTCACCAGTCCTCCTTCGCTAAACAAACAAAATGTTTAGGGAAAGGCAGTGACTAACGCCAGTTTTCTGCAGATATTATGATCATCGCGCTGTCAGTTTATGAATAATGAATGACAGGTAACGGCTATGAATGACAGGTGGCTCGCCTCCCCTTCCCCTCACACAAGGTGAAGGTGGAGGTAAACACAAGACTTAGTATTGACAGTATGGCCTTTCAGGGGTGTTTGCATCACAAGTGGAGAGGTTGTTATCACACGGGTCGGAGGAAGGGGTGTTTACTCTCCTCCCGTGAGGTTCCTGACAATAGAGTTGAATAGCGAGGAAACAAGTGACTAACGCCATTGTTTACATTCTTGCCTGGCCCTGTTTGGTCTAGGGGAAAGCTTGGTGGCCGAGCTCTACATTATTTGAAATACTTTCTGAAGTGATTCCACTGAATTAATTTGAGTATTTATCAATCGTGATTGTAGAAACTAATTGGTATATATTAATATATTACAAGTTTCCGAAATGTGACGTATAAGATCGTTCAAGGTGATCAATGAGTATAAATCTTTTGGGGATAAGTTAATAACTAGTTATGAGAGATTGTAAAGATGGTGAAGCCCCAAGACTTAAGACAAACACAACCCAGCAGTCAACCCTCGTCAACCCACATGACTTCCCAACCTCTCACTAGGCTACTTCAACAACCTCCAGTGGAGGCGGAGACAAATGGGCAAAAGTTTCTTTCACCCTGATGCCCCTGTTACCTAGCAGTAAATAGGTGCCTGGGAGTTAAACAGCTGCTACGGGCTGCTTCCTGGGGGGGTGGAGGCCTGGTCGAGGCCTACCCACGTCCTTCCTTCCCGCCAACAGACTTCTAACGTCTTCTTTTTCCCGCCAACAGACTCCTAACGGCGCCTTTTCCCCGCCAACAAATCTTTATCCCTTCCCATTTACCCCACCAACAGACCTCCGTCCCCCCTCTCAGTTTTCCAGCCAACATTGCCCAACCAGTTCTACTCCAGCAAACTGACACATACCTGTGAGCTCGTCGGAGTCGACCTTCCTGAAGACGAGGCAGACGATGGCCTGAGCGGCGGGCACTCCCCAAGCGGCCACGTGGAACCAGGAGGAGTGTCGGAGGATCTGCTCGTGGCTCCATCCCCGCCAGGCCCGCAGCAGCCACGACACGCACAGCATCACCCACCTGCAGCACAACAACACACGCTGTTAAGTTCCCTGGCAGCACTAGGAGGGGCAGAGTTAGTTTCTCTGAAGAACTAGAGGGGGGCAGAGTTAGTTTCTTTGCAGCACCAGACCTAAATAAGCAGAGACCTCAATAAATGATAGACCTCAATAAGCTCTGCTTATTGAGGTCTATCATTTCTATATTTGAAAATGTATAGAGTTAGCCTCCACCACATCACTTCCTCGTGCATTCCATTTATTAACTACTCTTAACGCATAAAGTTCTTTCTAATGTCTATGTGGCTCATTTGGGTACTCAGTTTCCACCTGTCTCTCCCTGTGCGTGTATCACCCGTGCTAAGTAATCTGTCCTTATCTATCCTATCAACTCCCCCAAGAATCTTATGTGTGGTGAACACGTATCCCCGAACTCTTCTGTCTTCCAGCAACGTGAGGTGCAATTCACGCGGCCTTTCCTAGTAACTCATACCTCTTAGTTCTAGGACTAGTCTAGCGGCTTTGAACTTTTTATAGCTTCGTCTTGTGCTTGAGAAGGTACGGGCTCCATGCTGGGGCCGCATACTCCAGGACTGGCCTTACATATGTGGTATATAAGGTTCTGAATGATTGCTTATACACACACAACAGTTACAGCCCCGCTCCTGTGCCAGGTAAGTCCACTACGGGCTCACCATAGCCCGTGCTACTTGGAACTTTTTGTTCCCAGTAGCTGAATCTATAACAACATTGCTTATACAAGTCTCTAAAGGCAGTTCTGATGTTAGCCAGCCTCGCATGAGGCGTAAGCGTCTCTCTGCCAATATAACTATTAACCACACAGGCATAAGATACTCAAAGACCAATTTATCTGGAGTTTACATCACGAAAGAAGATATCTCAAATTTGTATCACGAACGGAACTGGAGTTTACACCACGAAGAAACAGCAGGTGCTATCGTTAACGCAGAGAAACGGCCCATTGGAGGTTTACCTGGAATTTACAAGTTCATTTGGACTGTGCTCCGTTAAATGCAAGCAACTCAGGAGAGATTGCAAAGGCGCCCAGTCGCTGAAACTGGCGGACTGTTCTTGATTCGAGTAGTTAAACAAGCTAGGCGTTTGAGGCGTGATTATTGTAATCAACAAAAATGTGTTGATGTGTTAGTGGCTGAGAATCACGACCAAGATGAAGATTTTGATAACTGAGAGGGAGGCAGGCAGGAAAACTACACACACACACACACACACACACGCGCGCGCGCACACACACACACACACACACACACACACACACGCGCGCGCACACACACACACACTCACTCACACACGCGCGCGCACACACACACACACACACACACACACACACACACACACACACACACACACACACACACACACACGCACACACGCACACACGCACTTATCAATACAAGAATCGTGTGGCTTCAGACAGCACCAACTTTCAAAATAATGGCAAGAATAAGAATCCCAGCGCTAACAATCTGCGATAAATATCTTGTAGCAAAATAACGCTTGGCGCAAAAGAGGCAGTTAGATATAAAGTGAGATATAGATACTGGGGATGATTATTGGTTTAGGACGTGGCAGTTTGAGGCCCAAACAATATAATGAGAAATGGAGAGAATGATGATTAAACCAGAATAGCGTGCGGCTGATGATAGTGGTGGTAGGAGACACCAATAAAGATGGGGATGATTAGGGAACAATATACACAAGTGTGATGGAAAAGGGTGATAAAGACGGTGAATGTGGAACGGGGAAGAGAGATATGAGAGGGTGGTGGTCAGTGCTTGTCCTGATAAACTTGCAGGCCCGAGCTTCAGCTCCTAAGCCCGCCTTCCCGACTATATCGAATGGTTGGCACAGTTTGGTTAGCAGCCGAATGTTTCAGAGTTTGATAAGAGTAGGGCGAGAATTCCCTCTTAGCAGGAAATAGGTATTTGGGAGTAAAGCAACTGTTGTGGGTTGCACCATGAGGGGAAGGTCAGTAGTTGGCCTTAGGGAGACTAAAAGTGGTTTACCAGTGACCGGTTCTCTTCCCCGCTTTAACCGAAAACCATTTAGTTGGCCTTAGGGAGACTAAAAGTGGTTTACCAGTGACCGGTTCTCTTCCCCGCTTTAACCGAAAACCATTTCTCTATACCATCTACTCATCTCAGTTGCGTGTTCTCACTGCACATCCATTGTTTCAGAGTTTCTTGTTTGGCTGAAGCCCCCGTATGCAGTCACAATAGCGTGGCTGAAGTATGTTGACCAGACCACACACTAGAAGTTGAAGGGACGACGACGTTTCGGTCTGTCCTGGACCATTCTCAAGTCGATTGTGAATAGTCCAGGACGGACCGAAACGTCGTCGTCCCTTCAACTTCTAGTGTGTGGTCTGGTCAACTGAAGTCCCCCATAAGTAGCAACTCGGTTCTTATCACTCAGGTTGTTTCTACCTCCCCCATGCAGTATGTGTTATTTTTTTTATATCAATGTACACTTGTCACGGACGCTTGGGAGTCTCGTGGGCATTGTAAAGTACAGTCTGTCTCGTTTTCACTTGTCCTTTGTATTTTTCCTTGGATAAAATGTGTGTGAATCTGCCATCTCAGTGGCACGCGCTCCAAAGTTTAATCATTAATTTAACCTGCATTTTGCATTCCTTCCTTCTGGTATATATCCGCACTATTTGGCACTTGTTAGAAATGTGTATTCACTCAGGTGCTCCTGAACTTTTTCACTCTTGCTATAATGCAGAGGCAAGTGTCTAAAACTCCGGTCACTTGGTTCGTTTGCTCTTTTTTTATCAGTCCCTCATAGTTGGTATGTCAGAAATTAAATTTAAAGTTCTCCGTCTCCACAGTACCTTCCATCATAGCTGCCTTCAACCATGGGGTTAGGTTGGATCTGGAATTCGGTTTGGATTCTCGTTGTTTGGATCAAGGGATGTTGTAGATCAGTTCTAGATTGAGGCTTATGGTTTGGAAGTCGGTAGGAAAGGGTTCTAGTGGGTTTGTGAGAGGTTCCAGATGTGAAAGAAGGATTAGAATAGCTGCCTTCAACCATGGGGTTAGGTTGGATCTGGAATTCAGCTTGGATTCCCGTTGTTTGGATCAAGGGATGTTGTAGATCAGTTCTAGATTGAGGCTTATGGTTTGGAAGTCGATAGGAAAGGGTTCTAGTGGGTTTGTGAGAGGTTCCAGATGTGAAAGAAGGATTAGAATAGAATGGTTCGACTTGAAACGGAGCAAGGATATGTTGAGGGGGTGGTGGGGGGGGGGGAGTGAAGATAATTGAGGGTAGAAATGTAGGAGAAAGAGACTCGAAGTGTTGATAGAGACCATGTGGATTGTGGCGTATTTGGTCAGTAGTGGATATGGAAGGAGCAGAGTTGGGAGACAGTGTGAAAGCAGAGGACACAAACAGTATGTGAAAGCAGAGGACACAAACAGTATGTGAAAGCAGAGGACACTAACAGTATGTGAAAGCAGAGGACACTAACAGTATGTGAAAGCAGAGGACACTAACAGTATGTGAAAGCAGAGGACACTAACAGTATGTGAAAGCAGAGGACACTAACAGTATGTGAAAGCAGAGGACACTAACAGTATGTGAAAGCAGAGGACACTAACAGTATGTGAAAGCAGAGGACACTAACAGTATGTGAAAGCAGAGGACACTAACAGTATGTGAAAGCAGAGGACACGAACAGTATGTGAAAGCAGAGGACACTAACAGTATGTGAAAGCAGAGGACACTAACAGTATGTCACAGCAAAGAAGCTGAAAATAGTGCTTTGAGTTCTCTCTTTAGAGCAGGTCCTCGGCAAGAACAGACTGCTCACTCCAGGTGCAGACACCGGACGTATATACAAGAGCCATTCCTGGGGCTGGATTTACTACCACAGTCTGAGTGGAACAGGAAGGAATATCTCTCTCCTGTACTTAGTAGCATGTGTGTGAACCAGGTGGCTCTTTACGACAAGCTGGTGGAGCGTGGTTATACGCGGGAAACTTGCCTACACCACAGTGAAATCAAATCGGGTGCTCGCCTCTGTACGTTTCCAGGGCCACCAGCACCACAGAAACCATTGTGCAATGTCACTGCTAACTTCAGACAGTCCCCATCACCAACACTACAGCTTGTCACTATCATCACATTCACCATCAACACCACAGTCACCATCACAGCCAGTCACCAACACTTGAACCAGCCACCAGCTCCAAAGGAGCCCAAGCCACAATTAAACAATTCGCCCAAGCCACAATAGCCAAGAGCCAGAAGAAAGAAAATGTACGTAACAAGAGCAGAAGTCTGAAAGCCTGGAAACTACAACCAAGGAAACAAGAGAAGAACGCGCGAGAGAAAATAAACAACAGACGGTGGAGGAGCGCCAAGAGAAGTCTTAAAAGCCACAGGAAGTCATTACCAGATAGTCCACAGCGACTGCCAGGCCGGACCTACTACTTCAATTTACTAGAAGCCAATTTTGCTGTAGCAAGTGGAAGATAACAATGGCGCCCTTGCCATTATTTATTGTGATCATCCGTGGCCAATTGGTTATTAATGCTGTGTGTGGCAATTACGAAGTTAGAGCATCGCCTAATGCCACGGTGGCGGCCGAAATTACACTGCCGACGACGGCGATGACGATTTGTCGCTTCAAGACGACGACACCCTTCTTCCCCCCCAACGCCCGTCATCATTGTCGCAGTTCACTTGGACGAGACCCGCGTTCCCACGACCATAACACCGTCACAGTTGCGGCGCACACACCGATAAAGAGAACAATTCAATCATGCTTGGAGATGTATATCTCCCAGAGCGAGGGAGAGAACAGTGGAGTAGTGTAAATAATTGGGAGGTTGGGTGGTAAGTGGCAACAGCAGTATAGGTGCCTCCCGGGGCCTAGAAATAACAAGTGAGCAACGACTGGCATCATCATCTTACTATATATAGCTCTGCCATCCCAGTGCTCTGTCAGTGGTTTTTTTCCCCCACCCCTCACTGGAGATCGACACGCTGTGTTATAAACAAGAGCTTCTGTGCCAATCTATGACGTCTTTTGATGGTACTCGCTATAGTTAGGTACGTGATAGTGGTATCTCTATCACGCTCCTTGTCGTGTAATCTCTATAACACTCCGATCTGGTTGGGTACCATTCCTTTCCCCCGTTCAATCCCAAAACCTTATCCTGACCCCTTCCAAGTGTTATATAGTCGTAATGGCGTGGCACTTTCCTCCTGATATTTCCCTTCCCTTCCCCTTCTATTTGGTTACAGTTCTTCTTGATTATTTTTCGTAACTACTGATGAAAACAAAATGACGACGCCGACAATATGCCAGCGAGACACTGTATTCTTCTTGCGGGAGATTTAAACACCCAAACAAATTGCCTCGCCACGCTATGCATTTGACGTGTAACCGACCCAAACAAAACACACGGATGGCGGGTGGGGGAGTGGCCGTCACAACCAACGCCTAAACCAGTTATAAACATAACAATCAACGTTATCAACGATAATTCCACGTTACATCAACGTTGTTGTTTCTCTGATTTACCCTAAGGGGGGGGGGGGGGTGGGGGTGGTATCAACAACCGGTAAAATACAAAAACAAAAGAAGAGAGATTTCGTGTACCACTACATTTCATGACGGAATGAATACTGCGTCAGAACACCCGCACTGGAACACGCAGATACGTATCAGTGTGTCAGGTGATGGAGTATACGCAAAGATAAGAGATGAATCATCACGTGTGTGTGTAAACTATTCTTAAGAAAGATGTACGACGTTTAATTTACACTTAACGATAATGCAGGTGTACGATAAGGCTCTCGAATTTGCGATAGCCTAGGATAAGGTTATACTTAATTGATGATAGTCCTAATGAGTGATATCTTGAGGTTATCTTGAGATGATTTCGGGGCTTTAGTGGCCCCGCGGCCCGGTCCTCGACCAGGCCTCCACCCCCAGGAAGCAGCCAGTGACAGCTGACTAACACCCAGGTACCTATTTTACTGCTAGGTAACAGGGGCATAGGGTGAAAGAATCTCTGCCCATTGTTTCTCGCCGGCGCCTGGGATCGAACCCAGGACCACAGAATCACAAGTCCAGCGTGCTGTCCGCTCGGCCGCCCGGCTCCCCTCATACAAGACTGTTAGACTTCTCAAGTTTACAAGCCTGAGTCAGATTTAAATAACCCACGAGTCCAAATGTACGAACACACGTCGGAAACCTTGAAGTTACCTTGAAGTGTTTCCCGGGCTTAGCGTCCTCGCGGCCCGGTCGTCGACCAGGCCTCCTCGTTGCTGGACTGCTCAACCAGGCTGTTGGACGCGGCTTCTCGCAGCCTGACGTATGAATCACAGCCTGGTTGATTAATATATACGACACACTTCCCATATTGGAGAGTCGAATTGAATGTTTCCCTGATACAAAATAATACAATTGGTGCTTTTCTCTTAGTTTGAAGATTCTAGGCCAGCAAGTCAACTAATCTGTCCCGTTTTCATAGTAAACATTGTTACAAATGCACCCCAAATTATAAATAGTACCGGCTCACAAATATCCACATTTTCTATGCATCGGACTCAATAGAGGTTAGGTTGGTTGATGGGGGTTCTCACGTTTCTGGTTAGGTTGAATATATATTTTTTTACAGAATGGCAAATGAAGAGGTCAGGGTGTCTAGGGTTCAGGACTTCTGGTCACTCCAGCTGGAGCGCTGGAAGTACTGGAAAGGGGGGGGGGGGGGGGGAGGGGTGTATACGCTACAGGAAGTAGCGAGTACAAGAGTATGCTGTACTCTGGTACTCACTGTGTACCGAGTAGTCAAAATGAAATATGGTTACAAGAGTACACTGACGATGAAATACGATTACAAGAGTACACTGACGATGAAATACGGTTACAAGAGTACACTGACGATGAAATACGGTTACAAGAGTACACTGACGATGAAATACGGTTACAAGAGTACACTGACGATGAAATATGGATACAAGAGTACAGTCATTTCATACATGAGTAAAAAAAAAAACAGGTTACAGAGAGAGGGGGTGGAGAGGGTTGGACTGCCCATTAACGGCGCTATTATCTGCACTGTAAGCTGCTCAACACCACAAATGATAGCCTACTGTAAGACTGCCGGCTGTCACAACTGAATACCCAAAATAATTATCGTCCTCGTACAGGCTACAAATCACCAGATGCAAATTCTTAGCAATTACCCAAATGCTCCATTCTCTCTCTCCTGGAAAAGAAAGGGACCAGACATAATATATACATCACTGAGTTACAGTTTATACCATCATACATCATACAAACCAAAGCTGTTTGCGGAATTGAAATAAAAAATATTCTTATATACTAAATACAAAGCAAAAACCGCTTTGTATTTTGATCCAACTTCTAGTGTTGTATTCTTAAATAAAACCGAATATTCACTGATGATAATAGGCCTAAGGCAGATGTTGAGATTACAGCAGCGTCTCCTGTTTTCAGTGGGCCATCCCCCCCTTGAACCCGCTGAAACCCTTCAACCCATGTATGTTCTTCGCGCGCGTAATACTAATTTCTACTCCCACTCCTGATGTCACTGTAACCACAGTGGACTTTGAGGGAGTCATTCACAGCATAGCCGTGCGTTTTCACCCCAGGTTCGACCTCCTGAAACGTTATACTCGGCAAAGAATTGCAAATAACTCTCTAGCATTGACCTAAATATTACATGGAGACCGAGGCCAACGTTCTGGGGTACAACCTTGAAACCATAAATAAAATTTAATAGAACCGCTCATAATAATACATTTTTATAAAAGATACAAGGAACATGTTCCAGTGGTTACTTAGTACAGTAATCGCATATTATATAGTTCCTAGTTCACATGTGAACTAGGAACACACACCGTAACTACGACGTTGGTACAACGTTCGAACAAGTTTTAACACCTCCTAACCAGTTATAACAACCAATAAAGCAAGTTGTAACAACGTTCTAATACGTCATAAACACGTTAAGCCAAGATGTAACAACTTTATTACACGTTGTAACAAGCGGAAATTAGAGAGAGTTACGGTTTGTGTTTCCAGGGATGGAGTGCGGAGGCTATTTTCATAACACAACAGAGGCAATAGCATTAACACGTTGAGTGGATTGGGTGGTTATAGAATAGGAGCTGCCTCGTATGGGCCAATAGGCCTTCTGCAGTTGCCTTTGTTCTTATCACTAATATCTTCGCAAGAGTGCCAAGACGTACAATGACAGTCTATACAGACTCATAATGTCTACATAGCAACGCAACACTGCTTCAGAACAGGGCGCTCCTCCATCTGTTCCCAGGCAGGACCACAATGGATGGTCTTAGATGCACTGGAAGTAAACACCACATACAGACTTGATGAAAGATCATGTGCTATGGTAAAACTGAAAATATCAAAACTGAAGCCACAAATAAAACGCAGTCATATTACACGAACGAAAAAGCAATATAAAAGATCTGGGAGTAGTCATGGCGCAAGACTCTTACTTTCAAATTACAAAACATAGCTGTCTCAACTGCAGGAAAAAGGACAGGTTGGATAACTAGAACTTTTCAAACAGAGATGCCAATTAGTGACGGTAGTTTTTAAAGTCACTATTGCTCTCCTGGGAGGAATACTTTTTCGCACTAACAGCCTCATTCAACGCTGGAAAGATTGCTGACACGAAGAACGGGCAGTGATGCAGACGAGGGGTCACAATAACGTGGCTGAAGTATGTTGACCAGACCACACACTAGAAGGGGAAGGGACGACGACGTTTCGGTCCGTCCTGGACCATTCTCAAGTCGATTGTCAGACAATCGACTTGAGTCTGTGATTTTTTTGGTGTGAATTTTTTTTTTTTTTTGTGAATCACTGTGATAAGTCATTTTTTACTGCCCAAATTCATTCAATAAAACTTCTAAATTAGCGTCAACGTTTAAGATTTCAAAATCTGTATTCTCTAGAGCGCAGGCTGGAGAGATACACAATAATATACAATCGGAAACTATAAGAGGGACTGGTTCAAAATCTGCACGCACAAAGACCACCACACGACACCAGGAGGCATGTCATTGAAAATAGCCCCGCTGAAAAACAGAGATGCAATTGGTACGATGAGAGAGAACTTTATCAACATCAAGGATCCAAGACTTTTCAACGCACTCCATTAAAATATAAGGGACATAACTAGCCGACCTTTCACGGTGCTCAAGAGAAAATGATACACCTCGAAGGGATACCAGATCAACTGGACTGTGATTCGTACACAAGATTGCTAGCAGAGGCGTCTAAGAGCCTGGTTGATCAGACCATCAACCAGGAGGCCTGGTCACAGAAGTACACTTACATCGCATCAGGCTTGGATACCCATGGGCATGGGGAATAGACTTACAGCTTCCGGAAGATGAGAGGAAATGTCAGCATTGCGGAGAAATGCCCGACAGCCCACAGGAACATTATCTAACACAGTGCACAGTTACAAACCCATTAAGATTTCAACTTAGATTCAATAGAGCAGAAAAAGTTGTTAAACACATGGCACAAAATCTTACTGAAGCGACCATACGAGTCATAAATACTCATACTCCGCCTAAGTAAAACAGAAACAAACAACACTTAGTGGGCCAGCCAGAGGCTTAGGGCTCGCGTAGGAATATCCCTGCCGAAAAAAGAGACCGGGCCGCAAGGATATCGATCCGACAAACTAACCACAGGCAGACAACCTAGGCCTCCGCACCTGTTAAGTGTCTGTCGTCATTCGTATTTACGTCTCTCGGATCCTGTCATCACAACGCAATGTACTGTTACAGCCCCGCTCCTGTGCCAGGTAAGTCCACAACGGGCTCACCATAGCCCGTGCTACTTGGAAGTTTTTGTTCCTAGTAGCTGAATCTTAAACAACAACTGTCATCATCTTTTTATTTTTTAAATGAGCCAAACTGATTACTGTTTAGTGTGCAAAAGTCTTTACGTTATATAAATACTTTATTTTAGCTACATTTACTAGTCCAAACATTTTATTACATAATATACACTAAATCAATTATCAAAAGTAATGTATATAAGAAAAACATTTATTTTCAAACATTTTAAATGTTATCTTCAATGATTGAAAGGGAAGGGAATTATCAAAGGGAATGCGCCAAGCCATTAAGACTACATAGGACTGGGAAAGGGGGGGTTAGGATAAGGATTTGGGACGGGATGGAGGGATGGAATGGTGCCCAACCACTTGGACGATCGGGGATTGAACGCAGACCTGCTTGAAGGGAGACCGTCGCTCTACCGTCCAGCCCAAGTGGTTGGGCATCAGTAATTGAAAGCAATACCCCAATAGCTGACACCTCTGGAAAACGAGCACCAATGAACACACACCTAACATATAATCAGTTCATATAGTTCATACTAACATATAGTTCAGTTCAACGTGAACTGTGTCTTAACTACAGCAGTTTGTGCCTCGGAGAGGCTACGGGATCTAGTAAGTTCAGTAGAACTTCGGTTTCAACTCTTTTTTATACCCTGTCGTAGCTCAGTCGATTAAGGCAGTGTCTGGGATGCTCCCGGACGCAGGTTCGAATCCTCGTCACGGCCCTTGTGGATTTGTACAGCAGTCCGAAATGAGCTTCGAAGCCACCGTCATACTCAGCGTGGGGTATACTGGCCAGATATAATGTGATGATATAATGACTGAGCCGTGGTAATCGCCGGTGAAATCTACGACATACTAATTATTATACGATATAATCGGTGAGTGGTGCTTGCGTGATATGACCTGTGGTACCCGGCGGCTGTTATACCTCAGCGTGGGGGTATAATTACCCAGATATGATAGCTCTTTGACATATAGCTTTATTAAATGTCTGCGTAAATTACAGCCTCCAGACTGATTCAGCTTTGCTAATCATAGCTTGCATATAGAAACAACTGTGTAAACTGCATCAATTGTTGTGTTAAACTGGAAACTGTTAAGGAGACTAGTCGCTGTCTCTCTTCCCCCGTCTCTGTCTGTCTCTCCCTCTCTCTCTCTCTCTTTCTCTCTCTTCCCCCGTCTTTCTCTCTCTCTCTCTCTCTCTCTCTCTCTCTCTCTCTCTCTCTCTCTCTCTCTCTCTCTCTCTCTCTCTCTCTCTCTCTCTCTCTCTCTCTCTCTCCTGTCAGTTCCTCACCCATCACCCCTGTCTCTCTTCCTCACTCCAATCCCCCACTCCTTCACTACTAACCAATCCCTGGCCACTAACCAACCAATCACCACTGACCTTAGCTTAACCTAACCTAACCTTAGCCCACTCTGGCCTCCCATTAACCTAACCTTAACCAGTCCAAGGATAAAAAGTACCTTAAAGTACTTATTATGTAGTACATTTTGGTACTATTAATGCAAAACCTAGCCAGGTGTGTTGATTACCTTCTCTTACCTCTTATGAACGCTTACCTTAACCCATGAAGGCTTACCCAGTCGTAGCTTACCCACTCACGGTTCACTAGTCATGCGCAGCTGCCATACTAAAGAGCCTGGCGCAGGCAGCATAGCCCATGACGGAGTATAACGAGACGGAGGGTATGTCAGGAGCGACGTGAGGCTAATGGACAATAACACGGGGGGTATAACAGTCCAACCGAACTCTTGTCACAGTCCCACTACGGGCTCACCATAGCCCGTGCTACTTGGAAATTTGTAGCTGAATCTTAAACAACAACAACTGTTACAGTGTTGGTATAATGGCCCGTAGAGGAGTATACTGAGGATATAACCCACTCAGTGTCAAGGGGGTTGGGGGGGGGGGGGCGGATGGTGTATGGCGACGCATAATGCGTAGATGATACGCTTCAAGGCGGGTATTACCGGGTATAACCACGCACGAGGCGACCCAACGGAACGCACGCGCGTGAGGGAATATAATTAGCGTGCAACCACCTTTTATGTACTCGCTCCGAATTACTAAAGGCGTCGTCAGAACCTTATAAAGTGGGTATAATGGGACGTAACACGTGCATAATCACTTAGGATTTGAATATGATAATGAATAAGGATGAAGGAAGCGAAGAATAACTGGGAGGGAGGGAGAGGGAGGGAGAGAGGGGGAGAGGGAGGGGGGGGGGAGAGGGAGGGAGGGAGGGAGGGAGGGAGGGAGGGAGGGAGGGAGGGAGGGAGGGAGGGAG
The DNA here is from genome assembly GCF_040958095.1 of Procambarus clarkii. Lineage (NCBI taxonomy): Eukaryota > Metazoa > Arthropoda > Malacostraca > Decapoda > Cambaridae > Procambarus > Procambarus clarkii. The sequence continues at coordinate 27,999,968 of NC_091184.1, read as the reverse complement.
GGAGAGAGAGAGAGGGAGAGAGAGAGGAAGGGAGAGAGAGGGGGGGGGAGGAAGAAGGGATTAGAAATAATTGTCCTCTATTCAAGAATGAACAATTGTACTGGAAAACAAAGTGCATAGAGGGAGGGAACGCATTGGGAAGGAAGGGGGGATGGAAAAAAGA